>NC_053162.1:8092568-8222568 GCF_016835505.1 Polypterus senegalus
ATGCTGTGATCTTCGTGGAGTTAATGGAGGCTCTGATGGGGGCGGTCGAGAGACTGAGTGAGGAGTCTGAGGGTCTGGGCTTACGAGTGTCCTGATAAAAACCAAAGAGCCAGGCCTTTAATGACCTCTTGGGCACGGCCATCAGCAGTGTGTCTGTCTGCAGAGAGACTGTCGACCTCATCGAGAGGTTTACTTACCTTGCCAGTGACATTCATGTGACTCTGGTGACTCCTATGAAGTCAGTAGACGGATTGGGAGAGCATGGGGGGTCATGAGGTCGCTGGAAAGGGGTGTGTGGTGCTCCTGCAAAAGGACGAAGGTCCAAGTCTTTAGAGTCCTGGTGCTTTCTGTCTTGCTGTATGGTTGCGAGACAGGGATGCTATCCAGTGACCTGAGACGAAGACTGGACTCCTTTGGTACTGTGTCTCTGTGGAAAATCCTTGGGTACCACTGGTTTGACTTTGTGTTGCTCATGAAGTCCTTAATGAAGCACATGACCTGCATTGTGAGGGAGCGTCAGTTACGGCACTACAGCCATGTGATGCGATTACCCGAGGGTGATCCAGTTCGTAGGATATTCATTGTTGGGGACCCGAGTGGCTGGACCAGGCCATGGGGTCACCCACATAACACCTGGGTCATTTCCGGACCACGTGTCTGCCTGGGGGATTGCCAACCGGGATCCCGCGTTGTTTCGTCGTGTGGTGGGTGCGGCAAAGCAATGTACCAGTGCATGCTCCCCAACCTGAACTAGTTTTTCAAGCCAGGTTTATATGAAGAAAGCAGGAAACGACGCTGTGGTTGTTCTAGTGGCCCCCCGTTCCCGAAGTACATACATATTAAAAAAAAATGATAAGAGAAATAAAACAAAACAGAATTAGTAGCTGAGTAATGAAAACAGCAGGCCTGTTGCTCAGTGAGCGGACATTTGCCCCAAACAGCAAGATGCGTTTTAAGTGAGCGCTGATGATTAGTGGCTATGAAGCTACGCAGAAGTCACCAGTGCATCTCGCCAGCGCTCTTAATCAAGGGATCATCACAGGGAGAGAAAAGAAAAAAAAAAAATGGAGCGAGAAAGAGAAGGAAGGAAAGTGTGAGGAATGAGCAAGGGAGTTGAAACACGCCATTGGCCCCTTCCCAACACAAAGACATTTGTGTAATGAGGGGTTAGCAGCGAGCTTATTGTTCCCAGATGTTGTCTGCATGTAAAGAAGTCTTTGAAGAGCACCCAAGTTGCCAGCACTTTTCAATCTAGGATTTTTTTTTTTTCGGTTGGAGGAATGCGGAATTTAAAGAAACAGCGACTGCTCTGCCGTGGCAGCAAGTCTTTTGATTTTATGGAAGTGACTTTTTCCCTCCACCTCAGTCCGGGAAAGCCATTACAGTTGAGTGTGCTGTCATGTGAGTGCCAGCAGGTCACCGTTTGTTTGATATGTATGCCTCTGCAGGTGACAAATAAAAATTAGTACCAAAAAAATAATAATAATATGTTTTTCTTTGGCCTCCTCCTGGCTTTCAGGGACCGACAGGAAAGCAACTCCTTCGGTGGTCTTTTCGGTGGTAACACTTCAGTTTAGGGACTGCAGAAATGCATCGATTACTCATTTACGTAACTTCTTTGGGTCTTCGTAACACTTAGAAAGCATCTATAAAGTGTTGATGCGTCTCTGCAATGTGACCTTCTAGCAAAACTCCACTTTGGAGTGGTCCGAAGTGCCCTAACTGAGACTCATTGATGCTGCATATTTAGTATACGACCTGTGAATCCTTCATATTAACAGCAGGTCAATACTCCACACTGCACTGGCATGAATAACCGATCTACTGATGACTTATACTGTAAGTGTTGTGAAGACCAAAAGAAGCCTTTCTTAAGGTGTTGTTACTGAAGACTAAATGAGTAATGGATGCATTTATGCAGTACCTAAACTAAAGTGTCATCCTTTTCTTTAATGCTTTAATTAAACTGGAGGGCTTCACCCTCTGATCGCTTCACTCGCCACCCCCTTTCCCCGCCCGCCTGCGCTACGCGCCGTTGTGAAGAGGGGGGCCGAACGCACCCTGAGGAGATGCGGCCGCTCCTCGGAAACCCCCTCTTAATCGGTGATACAATGGGAAACAAATACAGTTTGCTAGATCAGCCCTGGGCTTGCTGCTGCTGCCGTGCCGCGTGATCTGCATCTCGTGCAGCGCTTTGAACGTTTAAAAGACTGTGCAGCGGCTGAATATTTGATCTCTTTCCGCTGTTCTGTTAATTTCACCGAGAAATTTTTTCAGCTTGTTTGCGCTAATGCGATCTTTACTCTCATTTTTTTAAGACTTTACAATTTTCCTAACCTGCTCTGCATGAGTAGCACGGGATCGCTTCCAAAGGTTGTATGACGTGACTTGTCCGTCTCGCGGGGCGTGAAAGTGTCTCTCTGTCTCTCTTCAAAAGAGAGGAAAAAAGTCTCATCTCGTCGCAAGATTTTTTTTTTATAATTACATTTAGGGGCGGCACAGTGGTCCCGGGTTCACTTGCCGGATCCTCCCTGCGTGGAGTTTCCATGTTCTCCCCGTGTCTGCGTGGGTTTCCTCCGGGTACTCCAGTTTCCTCCCACAGTCCAAAGACATGCAGGTTAGGTGCACTGGCGATCCTAAATTGTCCTTGGTGTGTGTGTGTGTGCCCTGTGGTGGGCTGGCACCCTGCCCGGGGTTTGTTTCCTGCCTTGCGACCCGTGTTGGCTGGGATTGGCTCCAGCAGACCCCCATGACCCTGTAGTTAGGATTTAGCGGGTTGGATAATGGATGGATGGATATTCCTTACATATCAAATGAATACCAAGTCAAATCCTGTTTACTAGTAGTGGGTAATAAACTGATTGATCTGATATACCAGATGAAATTCTTCTTCTGGTATGGATTTTGAGAAAACTATTTCACCAGTATGCTTAAAAATAAGTGAAGAACCTATTTAAACAAAGCGTGACTACAAAAAAACAACATTGGTGATCCTAAATTGTCCCAAGTGTGTGCTGGGTGTGTGTGTGTGTGTGTGCCCTGTGGTGGGCTGGCGCCCTGCCCAGGGTTTGTTTCCTGCCTTGCGCCCTGTGCTGGCTGGGATTGGCCCCAGAAGACTCCCCTTGACCCTGTGTTAGGATATAGCAGATTGCAAAATGACTGACTAATTACATTTATATAGCGCATTATATAGATATACAATAGGGAGCCACTTCAGTTACCACCCGTGTGCAGAGACCACCTGCCCAATGCTACAGCAGCCATTCTTGCGCTAATACCCTCACCACACATTAACTATTAGGTGGTAAAGGAGTGGTGAGAGACAGAGATGGTTACCCAATTAGGAACAGGAGAGGATTTTGGGGAGTACAATGGACAAGGCCATGGTGGGCAGTTTAGTATCGAAAGATGTCCAAGGATTGTTTATGCAGTGCCTAAACTAAAGTGTCACCCGTTTCTTTAATGCTTTAATCAAACTAGAGGTCTTTGCCCCCTGATCGCTTTGTTGGCCAACCCCATTCCCCCCCACCAGCGCTACGGGCCATTGTGAAGAGGGGGACTGAACACACCCCAAGGAGACACGGTCGCTCCTCTGAAAGCCCCTCTTAAATGGTGATACATTGGGAAACAAATACAGTTTAACTCCTCTTTGCTCGATCAGCTGCTGGCTTGCTGAGTGATCTGCATGTCGCACAGTGCTCTGAACGTTTAAAAGCCTGTACAGCAGCTGAATATTCGATATCTTTTCACTGTTCCGTTATTTCACCAAGTAATATTTTCCATTTGTTTGTGCTAATGCGATCTTTACCCTCATTTCTTTTGAGACTTTTGAATTTTCCTGCTTCCATTATCTCTAACCTGCTTTGCATGTGTTTCACGGGACTCGCTTCCAAAGGTTGTAAGTATGACATAAGTTGTCTATCTCACGGGACGTGAAAGTTGTCTCTCTGTCTCTCTTCTAAAGATCACGTCTCATCGCAGTGGAAAATAATCTCGTCGCAAGGTTTTTTTTTTATAATAGAGACATAATTACATTTATATAGCGCTTTACATAGATATGAGACCTGGGTTTGATTACCGGGTCCTCCCTGCGTGGAGTTTGCATGTTCTCCCCGTGTCTGCGTGGGTTTCCTCCCACAGCCCAAAGACATGCAGGTTAGGTGCATTTGCAATCCTAAATTGTCCCTAGTGGGTGCTGGGTGTGTGTGTGCCCTGCCCGGGATTTGTTTCCTGCCTTGCGCCCTGTGCTGGCCGGGATTGGCTCCAGCAGACCGCCGTGGCCCTGTGTTAGGATATAGCGGGTTGGACAACGACTGACTGACTGACTTTACATAGATATACAATGGGGAGCTACTTCAATTACCACCCTGCACGATGCTACAGCAGCCATTCTTGTGCCAGCACCCTCACCATACATTAACAGCTGGTGAAGGAATGGTCATAGAGAGAGATAGATAGTTAGGCAATCAGGAACAAGAGAGGATTTTGGAGTGCAGTATGGACAAAGCCATGGTGGGCAGTTTAGTATCGAAAGATGTCCAAGGATCATTAATGGCCATAGAGAGTCAGGGCCTCATTTTTTACGTCTCATCCGCCATTTTCAGAGCGCTGCACTGGGACATTGGGATCCACACACAGACCACAGGGAAAGCGCCCCCTGATGGCCTCACCAACACAACAGAATCCCAAGCTTGTCCCGCTTGGTGTCCCATTCAAGTACTGGCTGGGGCCCGAACATACTTAGTATTCTGTAAAGCTCGACAGATAGCTGAGCAGGGCGACAAATGAACTGAACTTTACTTGAATGTCTTCCTCCTTATTAGAGTCACCAATATTTGTGAAACTGCGGACAGATACCGTGCATAAAATCAAATGAGCTTGAAGTAACATTACAGAAGAAGCACCGTCACTACAGATGAATTAAAATGTATCAGAGGAATCAATCACATATCCGTTTCTGCAGTTGCATCTTGTAGACCCTCCTAACATCTGTTTTGAATTGGCTTTGCCACTTCAACACAAAAAAACATATGCAAAGACATAAATATGTACATTACAAGGTTCAGACATTAATAATAACACTGTCAAACTCCTCACAAGCACTGCTTTCTGGAAGTTCAGTACAGACATCCATCCATCCATTATCCAACCCGCTATATCCTTAATACAGGGTCACAGGGGTCTGCTGGAGCCAAACCCAGCCAGCACAGGGCGCAAGGCAGGAAACAAACCCCGGGCAGGGTGCCAGCCCACCGCAGTCAGTACAGACAGTTGGAATGAAACTTATATCCACTACGTCCACATCCCAAAAGCATCCCGCAAGTCGGATGCTTTTAAAGGCATAATGTGAGCGCATCATTGAGGACGACTCAAGACTGCATCGCTGCAGAACATGAGAACAATCTGGATGAGAACAGGCCATTCAGCCCACCAAAGCCCACCAGTCCAATCAACGTAAGTCAAGTTTTGAAGGTCTGTAAAGTCCAACTGTCTGCCACACTACTTGGTCACTTATACCACGTGCCTGTGGTTCCTTTATGAAGGAAAACTTCCTCATTTTTGTGAGAAATTTACCCTTAACAAGCTTCCAACTGTGTCCCCGTGTTTTTAATGAACTTATTTTAAAGTCACCGTCTCGATCCACTGGACTAATTCCCTTCAGAAATTTAAACTCTTCAGTCAGGTCTCCTCTCCCTCTTTAACTCTTTCCTCATAACTCATCCCCTGTAGCCCCATAATCAGCCTAGTCGCTCCTCTCTGGACTTTCTCTTGTGCTGCTACGTCCTTTTTGTAGCCTGGAGACCAAAACTGCACCCAGTGATCCAGATGAGGCCTCACCAGTGTGTTATAAAGCTTCAGCAGAACTTCCTGTGACTTGTACTCCACACATCAAGGCGCTATATAACCTGACATTCTGTTAGCCTTCTTAATGGCTTCTGAACACTGTCTGGCAGTTGACAGTGTTGAGTCCACTATGACTCTTAATTCCTTCCCTACTGTGATGATTCCCTTCATGATTTTAAACCCTTCACTCAGGTCTCTTCTTCATCTCCATTAAAGGCTCAGCTCTTTTAATCTTTCTTCATAACTCATCCCCTGTAGCCCTGAAATCAGCCTAGTCGCTCTTCTCTGGACCTTTTCTAATGCTGCTACGTCCTTTTTGTAGCCTGGAGACCAAAACGTCACCCAGTACTCCAGATGAGGCCTCACCAGTGTGTTATAAAGCTTCAGCAGAACTTCCTGTGACTTGTACTCCACACGTCAAGGCGCTATATAACCTGACATTCTGTTAGGCTTCTTAATGGCAGTTGATAGTGTTGAATCCACAACAGCTCCTATGTCCTTGTCATAAGATGTGTTTTCAATTTTCAGACCACCCATTGTGTATTCAGACCTCACATTTTGACTTCCTACAGGTAATACTTTACATTTACTGACATTAAATTTCATCATCCACCAATCCTCCCAAGCCTGTCTGCTGTCCAAGTTCCTCTGTGATGATTCAATGGATTCTTGATCATCTGCCACTCCACCCATCTTGGTGTCATCTGCAGACTTGACCAGTTGGTTACTTATATTCCTATCCAAATCATTTCTATTTAATAAAAATAACAGCAGACCCAGCACTGACCCATCCTGGTCACCACTCTTCAAAGTCAGCCAATAAGGTTCCTCACACCATCATCACCCTCGGCTTCCTGTGTCTGAGTCAAATCTGCACCCATCTTCACACCACACACTGAACTGCCACTTTTTTTAGTTTGATGCCCATCTTCTCTGGTGACACCTTGTTAAATGCTTTCTGAAAGTCCAGATAAATAATACCATATGCACCTCTCTGGTCATATCCTTTTGGATTGGATTTGGATATACTTGGCTAATCCCCGAGGGGAAATTGTCTTTTTGAGTGATCTTTGGAGGTCAGATTTTGTATGGTGCCCCTGGAGTCATTTTCCAGTTAAGGGCCACGCTCAAGAGCCCACCAGAGTAACATCCCTTGTGGCAGTAACAAGATTTGAACCAGCAACCTTCCAGTTACCAGCACAGATTCATTGCCACAGAGCCACCACTTCTCATAGAATTCCAGTGAGCTGGTAAAACACAAACTCCCTCCTCTGAACCCATGATGACTGTTCAGTGGGGGTTTTACATGCTGTTGAATGCCCAGAGGGGGCTGCCTGGTCTTTCAGCCTTGGAACCCCACCGCTTTATGTCCTGCAACATCCCACCGACTGGAGTTGTTTATATTCCTGTTCTGCTGGCCATCTGATGATTAAGTTTTGTTATTAAGCTGAAAATGATGGTCCTCTGCTGTTACAAATACCTGCTCATTAGTTTTTTACTTTTTTTGTAGCTCTGTTTAGCCATAATTACTTATTTAAAGCACTTTGAGATACTTTCAAGTCATGAAAATGTGCTATATACTGAACAAAAATGTTATAGTTGAACTCAAATCTCATATTTCTTGTTAAAATGTCTGGAAGTGCATACTGAGTAGGTTGCTATATCATTGATTAGGACTGGGGTGTCCAACTCTGGTCCTGGAGGGCCGCAGTGCCTACAGGTTTTCATTCTAACCCTTTTCCTAATCAGTGGCCAGTTTTCACTGCTAATTAACTTTTCACCCATCCCTTTAATCGTCGTGCTAGAAGAGTTCAGCCCTCTAAATTGATTCCTTTCTTCATTAAATGACAACCAAGCAGAAATGAGACGTGAAACGAGCTAACAGATGACCAGTTAAACTGGGTCTTCAAACTCAAATCAGTTTCACTCCAATCACTTTCTTCATGAGAAGCCAATTCTTGCTGTTAATTAAAGCCGTTACTTAATTTCATGGCTTGTTGTTGCTCTCGTTTCCTCCGGGTGCTCCGGTTTCCTCCCACAGTCCAAAGACATGCAGGTTAGGTGCACTGGCGATTCTAAATGGGTGTGTGTGTGTGTGCCCTGCAGTGGGCTGGCGCCCTGCCCAGGGTTTGTTTCCTACTTTGCGCCCTGTGTTGGCTGGGATTGGCTCCAACGGACCGACGTGACTCTGTAGTTAGGATATAGCAGGTTGGATAATGGATGGATGGATGTACTGTACAGGTATTATATATAATATCCTTACATTGGATTAAGCATACATATCTTCACACATTTAATATATAGTATACCCTGATACAGTGGTGTGAAAAACTATTTGCCCCCTTCCTGATTTCTTATTCTTTTGCATGTTTGTCACACAAAATGTTTCTGATCATCAAACACATTTAACCATTAGTCAAATATAACACAAGTAAACACAAAATGCAATTTTTAAATGATGGTTTTTATTATTTAGGGAGAAAAAATCCAAACCTACATGGCCCTGTGTGAAAAAGTAATTGCCCCCTGAACCTAATAACTGCTTGGGCTACCCTTAGCAGCAATAACTGCAATCAAGCGTTTGCGATAACTTGCAATGAGTCTTTTAAGGCACTCTGGAGGAATTTTGGCCCACTCATCTTTGCAGAATTGTTGTAATTCAGCTTTATTTGAGGGTTTTCTAGCATGAACCGCCTTTTTAAGGTCATGCCATAGCATCTCAATTGGATTCAGGTCAGGACTTTGACTAGGCCACTCCAAAGTCTTCATTTTGTTTTTCTTCAGCCATTCAGAGGTGGATTTGCTGGTGTGTTTTGGGTCATTGTCCTGTTGCAGCACCCAAGATCGCTTCAGCTTGAGTTGACGAACAGATGGCTGGACATTCTCCTTCAGGATTTTTGGTAGACAGTAGAATTCATGGTTCCATCTATCACAGCAAGCCTTCCAGGTCCTGAAGCAGCAAAACAACCCCAGACCATCACACTACCACCACCATATTTTACTGTTGGTATGATGTTCTTTTTCTGAAATGCTGTGTTCCTTTTACGCCAGATGTAACGGGACATTTGCCTTCCAAAAGTTCAACTTTTGTCTCATCAGTCCACAAGGTATTTTCCCAAAAGTCTTGGCAATCATTGAGATGTTTCTTAGCAAAATTGAGACGAGCCCTAATGTTCTTTTGCTTAACAGTGGTTTGCGTCTTGGAAATCTGCCATGCAGGCCGTTTTTGCCCAGTCTCTTTCTTATGGTGGAGTCGTGAACACTGACCTTAATTGAGGCAAGTGAGGCCTGCAGTTCTTTAGACGTTGTCCTGGGGTCTTTGTGACCTCTCGGATGAGTCGTCTCTGCGCTCTTGGGGTAATTTTGGTCGGCCAGCCACTCCTGGGAAGGTTCACCACTGTTCCATGTTTTTGCCATTTGTGGATAATGGCTCTCACTGTGGTTCGCTGGAGTCCCAAAGCTTTAGAAATGGCTTTATAACCTTTACCAGACTGATAGATCTCAATGACTTCTGTTCTCATTTGTTCCTGAATTTCTTTGGATCTTGGCATGATGTCTAGCTTTTGAGGTGCTTTTGGTCTACTTCTCTGTGTCAGGCAGCTCCTATTTAAGAGATTTCTTGATTGAAACAGGTGTGGCAGTAATCAGGCCTGGGGGTGGCTACGGAAATTGAACTCAGGTGTGATACACCACAGTTAGGTGATTTTTGAACAAGGGGGCAATTACTTTTTCACACAGGGCCATGTAGGTTTCTCCCTAAATAATAAAAACCATCATTTAAAAACTGCATTTTGTGTTTACTTGTGTTATATTTGACTAATGGTTAAATGTGTTTGATGATCAGAAACATTTTGTGTGACAAACATGCAAAAGAATAAGAAATCAGGAAGGGGGCAAATAGTTTTTCACACCACTGTATATGATTAATTACACATATTTACATACTAATATACACATAATCCCTGCGGTAGGCTGGCGCCCTGCCCAGGGTTTGTTTCCTGCCTTGCGCCCTGTGTTGGCTAGGATTGGCTCCAGCAGACCCCCATGATCCTGTAGTTAGGAAATAGCGGATTGGATAATGGATGGATGGATGGATGGATGTTGTTGCTCTCATTCTGCCACAGAAAACATTTTCCAAAACTGTTGTTTTTCTGCTCTTTCAAAATGTTTTGGCGACCTGAGAGATCAGCCTTACCAAGACCATCACCTCTCTTTAATTTCAGATATTGTGTGATGGGCACTGGTCATGTTTTGCGTCTCATTATTGTTTGGCTGCTAGTTAATAACTATGGGGCATGAGTCAAGTTAACTAAAAGAAGTAATCAGCAGCAAAAACTGGTCACTAATTAAGAAGATGGTAAGAATGAAAACCTGCAGCCACTGCGGCACTCGAAGCCTGGAGTTCGCCACCCCTGGATTAGGACATAATGGTCATCAAAGTGTAGCATGTGTGTAAATCGGGAGCATCCTTGTGACAACTGGAGGTTAAGGACTCACAAACTAACAACACGCTCGCTAACTGCCTCTTCTTTTTCACTCAAATCCCACTAGCCCCTAACATCACTTCCTGGTTGGCCCCAGAGGACTCATGCCAGAAGTCGGCACTCATTCAAGGGAGAACAAAGCTCTGAGAGAGCGAAAAAGGAAAGCCATGAGACGAGCAACCTCATCCACAGTTCCCTTTCCAATTATAGTCTGGAATTTTCTTTCTTCTCATACTTTGCTGCATTGAACAGGTGTGATAAAGCAGTGGTTCCCAAACTGTGGTACCACTGGTGGTACACGGAGCCTTTTCAGGTGGTACGCATTGCGGTCCCTGAAATTTAATTTATCTGTGCAAAAAACCCTTTAGGACAAGCCTGTTGTGAGCAAAAACCAATGAAACTGTTTAAATACAATAATACGTGGATTCCCAAATTTAGTGTGCTGTGAAATTTCGTCATCTGAATAAATAAAACCAATTATTCGAATCAGTATTTAGTTCATGTAACGCTACCATAATTCCGTTTCGCGGAAGTCAGCTTCTACTTCTTCACTGTTTGAGCTTTTGGTCACTCGATGAAAGCACAACGCCGGTGTTCTGACGATTTGTCTTACTTTGTCGAAGTATCCTACCGTAGTTCTAATTAGCACATTAAATTAACAGTTTATTTATTACACACTATGTCAGCAAAAGCAACAGATTACTTGGCATGAATGGTGTATACACCGTATATGTTACACCCATCCGTTTATTGTAAGTCGTAACATTAAACTTATAACGTTATACCAACTGTAATTATATTACTGTAGTTATTAAACTGTAATAAAAGCATTAATGTAGTAAGGGTAAGAAAAGCATACAGTATCGCTACAGATCGACGAACAGTTGGCACGCTTCGAGAAAAGTTGCGTAATTTTGGTCTGCGCATGCGTAGCATCAGTGAGCGGCTCATTTCGATGGGTAGGATGTTTCGTTAGAACACCGGCACTATTTAGTCTTGGTAACTGCCTCACAGAAACCGCTCGCGTTTGTTGTTATACGTGCACTGCCGCTGTATCGCATCGTAGTCACTAGATCGGAGCACAAAGCCGATACCATTTCGCCTTCGGTAACTGCGTCACATACAGGCCGAAGGCAGGATTTAGTTTCGAGGCGGAATTTATCAATTTATGTACCTACAGAAAAATTTTCATTAATTTTATGTATCATTTCTTCCAATTCTTTAACTTTTATTCCGAATTCGGGGCGGTTTAGACCTGAACTCCCCAATACAGCTCTCCCTCCCTTTCAACAAGGTGCTGGTGGTACGTAACGCAACTCATTTAACCTCAGGTGGTACTTGACGTCCAAAAGTTTGGGAGCCCCTGTAATAAAGCACAAAGAAGTCAGAAAACATTTTGGGGGCGCCATGATGAACCGTGTATAATTGGATGAAATAAAGAATCAAAACACGAAAAAACAGGAAAACATCTTTTCAGACGGGAATTTACAAGTAGTCTAGCTCAAAGATGGTGGGGTGTTTGGTTTTATGGGGCCCAAGGCAGGTAAAGGTGGGTCCAGAAGGGTGGACGATGGATGTGATGACAGAGATGGTGAGGTGGTCAATCTTCCGTCCTGCAGAAGGAGGAGAAGAAAAGGCATTAGAGCACAGCGCCAACCCCTGGTCCAGTGGGTAACTACCATCACCAAAGGCCTTAAGCCAGTGGTTCTCAACCTGTGGGGCGCCTCTAGGGGGGCGCGAAGTAACAAAAAGGGGGGCGCGAAGATGTGAAAAAAAGAAAACAAGAATCAAAAATATGACAAAAAACATCTGTTGAAACCAAAACAAATTAACTTAAACTACATTCTGATACTAGAAAAATAAATATAGAGTTAGATAAATGTCAATAAAAGTTAAGTAGGTATAATAAAATATGCATATACATCTCAAAAAAATGTTAGGGGGGCGCGATTAAAACTGTTATGAAAACTCGGGTCACAAATACTTAAAGGTTGAGAAGTGTATGCGTGTGACAAGACCCTCAGGCCCCTGGGTGACTTCACTCCCTAACAGAGGGCTGATCACACTTTTAACAATGCAGTCAGCAGACACCCGGTCATTTCATGTACAGCGCTGTTTCCAGATCTTCCTTCTGGCACGCAGAGACTCAGTCGCGTCGCAGAGCAGTTCTCCTTTGGTAATTTCGCGGTGCGGAGACTAAACATTTCATTGACCTTGAGAAATTGGTGAAAGGACCAATGGGCACACACCCAGAATGCCCTGATGATAGATCCAGCATTGGTGTCCTTCCATCAGCACCATCCTTGCTCAGTGTTTTTCTGGTAATGGATACGGACTTTTGCAGTTTTTAGACTTTTCTAAAGTCTTTTACTCTTTCCTTTGGGTTCTTTCAGGATTGTCCTTTTATGCTCTTAGAAGTGAATTTAACAGAGTAAAGGCATTATAGAACAGCGCCAACCTCTGGATTCGGTGGGTAATTACTATCACTTGAGCCCTTAAGCTGTCTGCCATGCACACACACACACACGTGACACAGGGTACCGACTGGTCCCCAACACTTCATCGTGTTCCACTCATTACAATCATCACTTTGGGCAAAAACTGTACATAACCCTACAGTTCACAAATTGTCCATTAAATCCAACGCAATGTGCGCACCAAATGCAGCAGGCACTCATGGTGAACACCATATTTTAATTGTGGTATTACTAGTGATGTTGATGGCCATTCACATGCCATTCATGTTCTCTTCTGTGCTGCACTCTTGCGTTGTCGTGTATTAATAGTTTAAGCCTATGCCGTAATTATTATTTACAGAGCATTTATCAGTTGGATATTAGATTGGTGTTGTGTCCTTTTAATAAGGTCAGGCTGTTTTTGTTTGGGAAACACTGACTTAGTTTGCCATAAGTTTAAAATTAGGTACTGTGAGCATGTCCTTGTGCAGTAACAGCCCGTGGCTACTAAATAAATAGACCAAAAAAAAAAGCAAGAAAAGAAAACCTAAGAATGTACGTCCCCAGTGAGAAAGCTTTAGTGCAAACTCAGAACAGGAAATGTGTTCTCATCTGGAAGTATTTCCTTGCTGATTTGGGCTTTGGAAAAGAAGGAAGCTCCCTGACGACTGACTTGGCGAGGGTGGGGGGATGTGAGGGGGGTTAGGGAGGGGCTGTCTGATTGGAGTGCGCTCGGCCTTCTCACACTTTCATGGCTTTGCTCAGGGATTTGTCTCCTCACTTGGCAGGCCAGACGCTCGCAGATTCTCGACAGCGCTCGCCAGCTGTGGGGCCAACTGATGAGAAGGCAGTGCAATGGGATCCCCAGCTGTCCTGTTCTCTGGTTTGTCCTTACCGACAGATAGATAGATAGATAGATAGATAGATAGATAGATAGATAGATAGATAGATAGATAGATAGATAGATAGATATGAAAGGCACTATATAATAGATAGATATGAAAAGCACTGTATAAGAGATAGATAGATATGAAAGACACTATATAATAGATAAATAGATATGAAAAGCATTGTATAAGAGATGGATAGATATGAAAGGCACTATATAATAGATAGATACATATGAAAGACACTAAGATAGATAGATAGATATAAAGGCACTATATAATAGATAGATAGATAGATAGATAGATAGATAGATAGATAGATAGATACTTTATTAATCTTAAGGGGAAATTCACAAATCCCAAGGGGAAATTAGATAGATAGATATAAAGGCACTATATAATAGATAGATACATATGAAAGGCACTATATAATAGATAGATAGATAGATAGAGATAGATATGAAAAGCACTGTATAAGAGATAGATAGATATGAAAGGCACTGTATAATACATAGATAGATGTGAAAGGCACTATAGGATAGATAGATAGATAGATAGATAGATAGATAGATGTGAGATGCACTATAAAAATAGGATAGTAAAGATCGCATTAACACTAACAACTGGAAATTATTACTCTGTGAAATAACAGAACAGTGAAAAGAGATCAAATATATTGTTTGGATTTAAACTTTAAGTCGGAGACTTGTAGATCGTCTAATTCGTGTTGCCATCAGGGAAAAGTAGTGCTTCTTCCCAATGAAGAGGCGTATCTGCGAGAATTAAAAGATTTGTTGTTTGGTAAAAGTGAAATCCACATACGCGAGCGGCAGAGACTCAGTGGCCGGTGCATAGCACAGGCCGGGGTGTTGGCGAGCGAAGTGAGCAGGGTGCAAAGCTCGCTAGTCTTCAATATTTTAAGCAAAATTACATTTTTAGTTTCATCATTCACAGGTACAAAATAATGAAAAGGGCCTGAAACAAAAGTTTGGGCCCTAACATGGTCAGCACTTAGTAAGAACCCCTTTGGTGAGTATCACAGCTTGGAAATGCTTTCTGTAGCCAGCTAAGACTCTTTCAATTCTTATTTGGGGTATTGGGGTATTTTTGCCATTTCATCCTTGCAAAAGAATTCCTGGGCCATCTTACATGCTCTTTTGAGATTTCTCCACAGAGTTTCAATGATGTTTAGGTCAGGGGACTGTGAAGGCCATGGCAAAACTGTCAGCTTGTGCCTCTTGAGGTGTGTTTCAGATCATTATCTTATAGTTGGACCCATCCTCTGTTTAACTTCAACTTTTTAACAGATGGTGTGATGTTTGCCTCTAGAATTTGTTGCCATTTATTTGAATCCTTTCTTCCTTCTACCAATGACATGTCCCCTTTGCCACTGGCTGCAGCACAATCCTGAATGGTGTGCCTAGGATGCAGAAAAGGTTTTCTTCTGCTGACTCTTAATGTAAAGGTCCTATTTGTTTGCATGTCGCTACACAGTAGAACAGAGCACCACCACTCCAGAGTCTGCTAAATCTTCATGGATGGACTTTTGCTGTCAAACAGGGGGTTTTATTGGCCTTTCTAGCAATCCAACCAGCAGTTCTTTCAGAAAATGTTCTAGGTCTTCCAGACTTGACCTCCATCATTCATGTTCACTGCCATTTCTTAATTGCATTACGAACTGAGGTAACAGCTACCTGAAAACTCCTTGCTAACTTCTTGTCACCTTCTCCTCCTTTGTGAGCATCAGCTGTTTTATTTTTAAGGGTACCTGACAGCTACTTAGAGGAGCCCATGGCTGCTGATTGCTAGGGCGAGGTTTGAGGAGTCTTGAGAATTTATACAGCTTTGACATTTGCATCACCTGGGGTTTCCTAACAGAGAGCCATATTCTTAATGAGCTAACGAAGGTCTGAGGCCTTGTAAAATGTTATCTTGAGACGTCAAATACCTTGGGGTGCCCAAACTTTTGCATGGTGCTCCTTTCCTTTTTTCACTGTACAATTGTACAAAACAAAAGCAATAAGCTACTCTTGCATAACATGCTAAGAAGAAATGTGCCATCTTTAACGTTGTATGTTTTTGTGATCAGCTCACTTAACTATTCACAGTAACAGACTGTGCAAGGTTGCCCAAACTTTTGCATGCCACTGTACATTTATGTACACACGAACTACGTAAAGCAGTTATGCTATCTGGTCCTGGTGATTTGTTAGATTGCAGCCTATTTAATCCAAGCAACTCTTCTCCCTCTACAATTTCCAAGTCAGCCAGTACCTCCTTAGTTGTCCCTGTTACTTTCTGAAGGTTATTGACTTCTTCACACGTTAAACGTCAATCAAAAACTTTATATTGTGATGCCTCTCTGTGTCCGTAATCAGGCCAGCCGTGAGGCTCAGAGACTCCCTGTTAGATCAAAGTAAGTCTTAGTTGAGAAGGAGCCGTTGCTATCTAACGTCTCCTTCCTTTCCTTCACACTGTGCACAACCAGTAGACCTGCTGTTTATGCCGTCTGCTTAAGTTTTCAGATCTCTCCTCCATCTTAGGCTGTACATTCAACAGAGAACCACCCACAGTTAAACACTGTTAGATATCTAGAACTTTATTTGTCCACAGGGGTAACTTTGGGAATATAAATAGAGTTATATTTTTGAATATAAATTGATTGTTGTTATGCTCAGACTGTATAACACACTAGTGTGACTGCATCTGAGTATTGTGTGCAGCTCTGGCTACCACTCTACAAGAAAGACATAGCTGGACATGAAGCTGTGCTGACGAGAGCAACCAAGTGCATCATGGGACTTGATGACATGTCCTACTATGAGAGTCTTTGAAGAAGGAGACTGTGTGGGAACCTAAGACAAGTTGTAACGGCCGAACCCTTATTCCCAGCCGGCAGCTACACCTCCAAGACCTGTGGCCTGGATAATTAACTGAGAACCTTTTTTCCTGCCAAGCCGTACTCTTACACAGATAAACTTTCCCCCCCACAATCGTCGGTTTGAAATGCAAAGACAATAAGCAGAATGTAAAATTAAACAAGAATAAATGTATTAAATGACACAAGACACGCCACAAGACAAATGTACACCCAAATATTCCTTCACCCCAACAATCCCCAAGCAACACTGACAATATATATATACAAATCCCCTCCCTTGTCCACGTAACATATAACACACACCACACAAACGACAAATGGCTAGCAAACAGAATGATTGTGAACTTGAGTCCGATACGTGAATAAATGTCCTGAATACGGGTACTGATTAGTGGCGATTGTAATGTTTGTATTTCCCGGCGTTTGGAACAACCTCACCGTGATTCCTCGGCGTGTGGTGAATGATGATTCGACCCCGGGGTCTTCAGCGGCAAGCAGGTTGAAAGGCAGTCCGGATGAATGAAAAACAAACTGGATGAAAGCGCAATGGAATGATTCGGCAGGCAAGTTGTGATCGTGAATGCGATATTGGTCTCCTCTTTGTCTCCTCTTTCTTTCTTTCTTTCTTTCTCTCTCTCTCTCTCTCTCTCTCTCTCTCTCGTGCTAGTCCCTCTTTCGTCTCCTCCTCTTCTCCTTAAATAGTCCGTGACAGTAGTAATTGATTAATTGATATACACAGGTGCTTTCCAGATTAGTGGTTGTGAACTCCTCCCATCATCCATCCTCCTTTACGGGGACAACATTAACTGATACACATACACGCAGTCAATGGGACAATGAAACGAGACACACACACAGCACTGACATTTAAACACTATGTGGCACCGCTACAAAGTCTTCAGAATTCTTAAAGGCTTTGATAAAGTATGAGGCGGGCACAGTGCCGCTAAGATTCACACCACTACAAGGATGGTGATTTATTTATTTTTTTCAGTATGGACTGCTGGAAAGCACCCAGCCTTGGCCCAACTCACACACATTCACTCACAGAGACACAGAAACAAATGGATCAAACAGTAATCAACACAAATGTATTAAACAAAATGAATTGGATATAATCCAACACACAATGAACAAAACAGTCCCTACCTCAGTCCCGTCGGCCATCACACATACAGTTGTGCCTCAAAGTTTGTGAACCCTTTAGAATTTTCTAGATTTCTGCATAAATATGACCTAAAACATCATCAGATTTTCACTCAAGTCCTAAAAGTAGATAAAGAGAAACCAGTTAAACAAATGAGACAAAAATATTATACTTGGTCATTTATTTATTGAGGAAAATGATCGAATATTACATATTAGTGAGTGGCAAAAGTATGTGAACCTCTAGGATTAGCAGATAGTTTGAAGGTGAAATTCGAGTCTGTGTTTTCAATCAATGGGATGCCAATCAGCTGTGTGTGGGCACCCTGTGTTATTTAAAGAACAGGATCTATCAAAGTCTGCTCTTCACAACACATGTTTGTGGAAGTGTATCATGGCACCAACAAAGGAGATTTCTGAGGACCTCACAAAAAGAGTTGTTGATGCTCATCAGGCTGGAAAAGGTTACAAAACCATCTCTGAAGAGTTTGGACTCCACCAATCCACAGTCAGACAGATTGTGTACAAATGGAGGAAATTCAAGACCATTGTTGCCCTCCCCAGGAGTGGTCAACCAACAAAGATCACTCCAAGAGCAAGGCGTGTAATAGTCGGCGAGGTCACAAAGGACCCCAGGGTAACTTCTAAGCAACTGAAGACCTCTCTCACATTGGCTGATGTTCATGTTCATGAGTCCACCATCAGGAGAACACTCAACAACAATGGTGTGCATGGCAGGGTTGTAAGGAGAAAGCCACTGCTCTCCAAAAAACATTGCTACCCATCTGCAGTTTGCTAAAGATGACGTGGACAAACCAGAAGGCTATTGGAAGAATGTTTTGTATACGGATGAGACCAAAATAGAACTTTTTGGTTTAAATAAAAAGCGTTATGTTTGGAGAAAGGAAAACACTGCATTCCAGCATAAGAACCTTATCCCATCTGTGAAACATGGTGGTGGTAGTATCAGGGTTTGGGCCTGTTTTGCTGCATCTGGGCCAGGACGGCTTGCCTTCATTGATGGAACAATGAATTCTGAATTATATCAGAGAATTCTAAAGGAAAATGTCAGGACATCTGTCCATGAACTGAATCTCAAGAGAAGGTGGGTCATGCAGCAAGACAACGACCCTAAGCACACAAGTCGTTCTACCAAAGAATGGTTAAAGAAGAATAAAGTGAATGTTTTGGAATGGCCAAGTCAAAGTCCTGACCTTAATCCAATCGAAATGTTGTGGAAGGACCTGAAGCGAGCAGTTCATGTGAGGAAACCCACCAACATCCCAGAGTTGAAGCTGTTCTGTATGGAGGAATGGGCGAAAATTCCTCCAAGCCGGTGTGCAGGAATGATCAAAAGTTACCGGAAATGTTTAGTTGCAGTTATTGGGGGGTCACACCAGATACTGAAAGCAAAGGTTCACATACTTTTGCCACTCACAAATATGTAATATTCGATCATTTTCCTTAATAAATAAATGACCAAGTATGATATTTTTGTCTCATTTGTTTAACTGGTTTCTCTTTATCTACTTTTAGGACTTGAGTGAAAATCTGATGATGTTTTAGGTCATATTTATGCAGAAATATAGAAAATTCTAAAGGGTTCATAAACTTTCAAGCACCACTGTATAACAAAACTCGCAAACAACAACACGTATGATAAACACAAAGTCCAATACACTGTCCATATGAAATGACAACTGAGGATATGGAAATCATGCAGAAGCGATATTCCAGAGAACAGCTCACTGTAAGTAATGTAAAACGATCCTAATGGTATTCCTGATACATTGAGGGGTGATGAGATTGGGAACACTCCCTCCAATGAAGAACGAAAACCAATCAGGCACAAAGCAGTCCATATTCCATACAGGTGTGGTGATCCCAGACAAAGCAATAATCCAAAGGTAGATGATAATGATGGCCACACAGACGAGTGAACACTGACACAAAGACTTCCGAACCTCCTTACTGACTAGCCGGCTTCTCTCTTCAAAGCTCCTACTGGCCAATCTTGTCCCCAGCAGCTCCTGCACTCTCCTCAGACGTCCAGTCAGGGCCGCAGCAGGGTCTGCCGGGAGTTGAAGTTCTTAAATCACATAGCGCTGCTACAAGTAGATCCAGCAGAATTCTTTTACCTTAATGGTGACTCACATATCTGAGGACATCAGTGGAAATTAAGTGGAATTGGAGTGATGCTAGGAAGCACTTGTCTATGCAAAGAGTTGTGGGAATCTGGAACAAACCTCAGCGACGTAGATTCGAAAGTAGAAACCTTGAAAGCCTTTAAGAAGGATCTGGATGAGCCATTGGGACAGCTTAACTCTTAGCTATATAAACGGGCTTGATGGACTTAGTGGTCTCCTCTTGGTCATTACATTAATTATGTTGTTATGTCAGCTCTCTGTATTCTGGACTGGTGAACTGGTTTGCAGTTTGTTTTTATTGTTTTCCACTATGTCGGTGTACACTTTATATTCCGTGGCCATGCTGTTTATTTATCCTTTGTGTAGTGCCTATCATATCTAGTAATGAGTGTGTCTTATGTAATAATTTTTCATAACTGTCTGTCTCTCTGTACTGCACACTGTAGCAGTGTATGGGCAGTTTCAGTTATTCCGGTTACCTGATTGTTTACTTTATTAAATGCCTTGTGGTGCTGCCTGCTGCTAATTCGACCGTATAAATGAAGGGGTGATTAATAATCTAAAAGCCTCAAACCAGGACTCAGGTAGATGGATGATAAAAATCCAAGGAAGCAACAATCATTGATCGAGCTGCCCTATGGAATCCTGAGGGTTCGTGGGATCCCCTCGAGGTTGCTGGATATCATGGCCGGCCTGAACACTGGTATTGTGAGCGCTGTGCAGAGTAGAAGCAGGATCACTGTGTTTTTCCCAGTTGATTCTGGGGTTTGTCAGTGGTGTGTTCTGCTCCAACTCTGTTCAATGCTTGCATGGACTGGGTGTTGGGCAAGGTCTTGGAGTCCAGCGGCTGTGGGGCATCTGTTGGTGAAGAAAGATTCACAGATCTTGACTTTGCTGACGATGCTGTGATCTTCACAGAGTCAATGGAGGCTCTGATCACAGCGCTCGAGAGACTGAGTGAGGAGTCTCAGTGTCTGGGCTTGTGAGTGTCCTGATAAAAAACAAAGATCCAGGCCTTTAATGACCTCTTGGGCACGGCTATCAGCAGTGTGTCTGTCTGTGGAGAGAGTGTTGACCTCATCAAGAGGTTTACTTACCTTGGCAGTGACACTCATGTGACTCTGGTGACTCTTCCTATGAAGTCAGTAGACGGATTGGAAAAGCATGGGGGGTCATGAGGTCACTGGAAAGGGGTGTGTGGCGCACTGCAAGATGTTGAATGCACCACGATAAAGTCAAACTAACGCACCTCACTCAATTTTGCGGAATCACGACGATAAAGTCAAACTAACGCACCTCACTCAATTTTGTTGAATCTCGACGATAAAGTCAGACTAACGCACCTCACTCTATTTTGCCAAATCGACTAATGCACCTCACTCCATTTGGCCGAATCATGATGCAGTCTTTTTCTTTCTCACACCCCCTGCAGTCCCATCCTGCACCCGGGCACCCATGGTTGGGAATAAAAACAGAATTTTAGAAATATTGATTTTTTCATGTTGTTTTGTTTTTTTATAGTCAGCTTCAGTTATGCAAATTGTGATTTCTGTTTTGTTTTTGTTTTATTTGCTTTTTTTTTTCTATTTTTCACTTATACATGTATCTCTTTAACAGGAAAAAGAAAAGAAGTATATGCTCCCTGTGGACAACCTGAAGCTCAGGGATGTAGAAAAAGGATTCATGTCCAGCAAGCACATCTTTGCCCTCTTCAACACTGAGCAAAGGTTAGTTGTTCTTTGTGGTGAAGCCTGTCCAGGGTCCATGGTGGATCTGAGCAGATGCGGGTGTTTTAATAGAATGGTGCGCCTCATGACTTCGTGAGTGTGCAGGAGGAAAGCTGTGCAGCCACAGAGTACTTAATGGAGAAACTGGCTGATCTCTTGTTTCTGTGTGTGAGCACAATCGGCACAGTCATCCCTCATTAGTGCACCGAGGTTAGTTTAAAGCTCCTGCACTTATAGTGTTGTGGAAATGTCTGAGGAGGATTTGGTCTGGTGGGACAAAAAAAAGGAAAAATGAAGGAAAAGAAAAGCTTGGAGAACAGGATTAGGTAGTCAGGGCAGTGCCATGGAGAGGAGGCAAAGCAGTCAGGGATGCCCTGCAATGGAGGAATGGCACTCCAGGAGCACACAAACTGAGTAGCTAGGAGCAGGGGGTGACCATGGGCTCCAGAGGGTCCTGTTGAACTTACAAACATTACATTTATTTACAGTGGGTATAGAAAAGAATCCCCCCCTTCAAAATATTACCATTTGTTTTGCTTTACAGCCTTAAATGAAAACACACAAGCCAATATTTCTTCCCAGCTTTACTTACTCAGTGCCACCTATAACATCCAAGTGAAAGACATCACAGCTACAGTTCAGAAGACTTATTAAAAAAAAAACAAACAAGACCTACTGAGATTAATAAAGGATCATCCCCCCCAATGTCAGTGTCATTTTGTTGACCCCCCTTTTACTTTAATGACAGCCTTGAGTCTGTTGATTCTTCTCTATCAGCTTTGCACATCTAGATTGAGTAATATTTGCCCCCCCACTCTTCTTTACAGTTGAACTGTTCAAGTTCGGTCACATTGGACGGTGAGCGTTTTTGGTCTGCTATCTTCAGATTTTTTTTCACAGATTTTAAGTGTGGTGTGTGCTTCGGGTCGTTGCCGTGTTGAAAGGTGAACATTCTGCCCATCTTCAACTTTCTGGCAGAGGGTAGCAGGTTTTCTCCATTTCTCCTTCTGCCCTAATGAGAGCCCCAGGCCCCCCACAACAGGATGCTGCCACCTCCATGCTTTACTGTAGGTATGGTGTGTTGTGGATGGTGAGCTGCATTGGTGGACCGTTGGTACTGAGGCCAAATACTTTGAATTTGGTCTTATCTGACCAGAAGACCCTTTTCCACTTGGCATCAGAATCTTCAAGGTGCATTCTGGCAAAGCTCAAACGAGCCTTAATGTGGCCTTTCTTGAGAAGTGTGACCCTCCCGAACAAGCCACAATTGTGAAGCACTTGTGAAATTGTTGTCACATACACACAATGACCACTCTTTGCCATCAAATCCTGTAACTTCTTCAAAGTGGCCATTGGCCTCCTGGTAGCCTGTCTTACCGGTTTCCTCCTTGTTCTTCCATCCAGTTTGAAGGATCCAGGGAGGGTCCTAGTCGTACCAAACCCTTCTTTATGATGGACTTTACTGACTTCCTTGGGATTGATAAACCCTTTGAGATTTTTTTTGTCTCCATCTCCTGTCTTATGTCTGTCCACAACTCTATCCCTGAGATCTTTTGAAAATGGCCTGCCACCCATAGTCAGGTGTTTGCTGTCAGTTGCTCTACCAAGCAAGGGAATGAATGGACCAGGAACATCTTCACTAATCACACCGATCACAACTGATCACAGATGGAAGGAAGCCAGTAACCGCAGTGGAAATGGTGGGCACTGACACCTGATTAAGTTTAGGATGTGGGGGTGATCCTTTATACATCTCAGTACAGTGGTACCTTGCGATACAAGTTTAATTCGTTCCGTGACCGAGCTCGTAAGTCAAAATGCTCGTATCTCAAATCAATTTTCCCCATTAAAATGAATTGAAATTAGATTAATTTGTGCCAGCCCCCAAAAAACTAGCCCAATTTTTTGTTAAATGTTTTCAACATAAGAAAAATGTATTTATAATGAACAAATATTGTATACAAACAAAATAAAACCTAATACATAAAAGAGAATCGAAAGAAAAAAACAGATGTTGGCGGAGCCGATTAGCGTCTTGTATTATTTTTTTCTTTCACTTCACTTTTGCCTAACTTAATTTTCTTCTTCACTTGTTTTTTTTTTTTTTTAGCCACGCTTTCATCACTTTCATTCGCAGGGCGTTTCCATAGAAACCTGTCCAAGGAGCTTTGTTTCTTCCTACCCTTTAGAAGGTTTCTGAAATGAGTTAGGCGAGTGTCATTAAATTGCGCCGCTGCACGACCAGTTGCAACTTTTTCAGGATGTTCCGAAACTTTATTGCCAACACTTCCTTTATCTCAGTCGAAGAGATAAGCTCCTCCACCTCTGGCTCATCTGCGATACCAAACTCTTGCAGAACCTCTGTATGTTGCTGCGTCTGTAGTTCCGTCAACTCCTCCGTCGTCAGTTCCTCTGAATGTGCAGTGACAAGCTCTTTGATGGCTCATATCTCGAATTTTTTCAAGGCAAAAAATCAACCTAGTGTCGGGTCGTATCTCAAAAAACTCATATGTTGGGGCGCTTTTATCTCAAGGTACTACTGTATTTCTTGGTTTTGATTTTTTAAAATTCTTCTGTACTGTAGCTGTGATATCTTTCACTTTGGCATTGAGTAAGTAAAGCTGGAAAAAATATTGGTTTCTGTGTTTTCATTTAAGACTGTAAAGCAAAAAAAATGGGAATATTTCAAAGGGGGGGGTTCTTTTCTATACCCATTATAGTGGGCTGACACCTTTTTCCACAGCGACTTACAACATTTATGATCCAATGGGTTCCATTTCTTTAGTTTTTCCTATTACAGCACAGGCCAGTCAAGTGACTTGCTAAGGGTCACACAGTGGCGTCAGCAGTGGGATTTGAACCCACAACCTTAACGGCTATGCCACACTGCCCATCTACAGATGAGGGGGCCTGGCTCAAAGTGGCTGGGATGGGAGTCGGATGGTGGGCTGTTTGCGCCGGGGGTCTCAGACCCGTGTGATTGAGCCACTGGAGACAAGAGAGTGGAGCACTGGGAAGTGAGAGGGAAAGAAGTTGATCCTGACTTTGGTTTCATTCTGTGTTTTAGATATTTAATCATTTATTGACTTTATTGGTTTTACTTCTTCCAGTGCACGTTTGTTTTTTATGGATTATTGGTTGAAGACTTTTGAAGCGGTGCACTTTTTGAACATTGTCTGTTCGAATGAACTGTGCACTTTTTGCTCTGATAAGGGGCTGTGCTGTGTCCTCACTCACCCTAGTCCACCCTGTGGGTACCCGGGGTGGGCATCACATTCTTCTTTACATATAGTAAACACCGCCTAAGCCAGTCACTTTCTGCCAGGCCTAACATAAATGATTTGTCCAAACTGCTGATCAGTAGCAGACAATGGAAACCAAAGCAGAAAAGACAATAGAAAGATGACTTGGCGAATGATGACAGGTTGTTGTTGCTCTTTGTTTTGTTTTTTTGTTTTGTTTTTTTTCCTACCCTAAAGTGGGTCAAGGTCTTCTGAGGAATCACAATCTGGGATAACGCAGACTGAAAATGTGTTTTTCTAACATCAATAAGGTGCGCCATTCAGCTGAAACGTGTTCGCCTCCTGCTGTTTGTTTACAGGAATGTGTACAAGGATTACCGGCAGTTGGAGTTGGCCTGCGAGACTCAGGAAGAAGTTGACAGCTGGAAAGCGTCATTTCTTCGTGCCGGCGTCTATCCGGAGCGCATTGCGGTACGTCTCGGCTTAGTGTTTTGTGGGTGGGAGTTCAGGGAGAGCAGTTAGTGTGTAAAGTCGGGACACAAAGCCACCGTAATGCCTGTTTGCTGTTAAGCACATGAAAACAAAAGCTTTTGGGGGTCAATTGACTTTTTTTTAATCTTGTATCTTTTATTTTACAGAGTCCAAAAAACAATAAGTTAGTAAAAAATAAATATGTGTGTATATGTCATTGCATCGGAGCTTAGCCTGTCATGTTTATCTGTGTAGCTGAGTATGTGGTAAGCTCCACTTTACAGCACTTAAATTATAGCAACGTTTTTAAGGAAAAGTCTGGTTGGGTCAGTTTTTATGTCAGAAATCATACTCAACTACACACAAGTGTCCCGTACATAAAAAATTTAAAAAAAAGTGAACTTGCAGTGCGTCCGTTCTCCCATATTGTCCCATTCCATATCTTTTAACAAAAGAGTCAAAACCATTTGTGATAAAAGCATAAAAAAGAACATAAATAAACTCATTCTTAAATAAATACAGAGCCCTCCCATAATGCTTGGGGCAAAGACACATGCTTTCTTTGATAGCCCCCCCACAGTATAAAATTACAAGTCAAACAATTCAGACTTTCCTTTAAGGGGATTTGCTTACTTTTTTCTACATGGTCCTTCCCAATCCCCCCATTTCAGGATACTAAAATGATCGGGACAAGATAGGATTAGAAATGAGGATATTAGAGGGGGCAGGACAGTGGCGCAGTGGGTAGCGCTGCTGCCTAGCAGTTTGGAGACCTGGATTCACTTGCGTGGAGTTTGCATGTTCTGCCAGTGTCTGCATGGGTTTCCTCCTACAGTCCAAAGACATGCAGGTTAGGTGCATTGGCATATGTGTGTGTGTGTGTGTCCTGCGGTGGGCTGGCACCCTGCCCGGGGTTTGTTTCCTGCCTTGTGCCCTGTGCTGGCGCGGATTTGCTCCAGCAGACCCCCATGGCCCTGTAGTTAGGATATGGCGGGTTGGATAATGGATGGATGGATGGACATTAGAGGGTCAGTTCAGGTTGAATGGTTGGGAGACAAAGTCAGAGAGGCGAGATTGCGTTGGTTTGGACATGTGTGAAGGAGAGGTGCTGGGTATATTGGGAGAAGGGTACTAAGGATAGAGCTGTCAGGTAAGGGGAAGAGAGGAAGGACTAAGAGGTGATTTATGGATGTGGTGAGAGAGGACATGCAGGTGACGGGTGTAACAGAACAAGATGATGAGGACAGGAAGATATGGAAAAAGTTGATCCGCTGTGGTGACCCCTAACGGGAGCAGCCAACAGTAGAAGAAGAAGAAGAAGAAGAGTCAATAGCTTCCATCAACTAAAAACTGACTGTTGATGTTACAAAAATAAAAAAATGCTTAGTTATTATCTTATACTATTTCACCCTGATCCAAGTCTTACATTTTTACAATTGTTTGCAAGTCCGAAAGGCAGCTAAACGAGCCCTTTGCACTACTACTAATATCAGACCTGAGACTACACAACGTACTCCAAATTAAATGAAGGGGCGTGGCTATGACATCACATCCTTTCCCACTGGCCCTTGTTGGTGACGTAAACGGTGCGCAGGAAAAGAGGAAGGACTAAAAGAAGGTTTATGGATGTGGTGAGAGAGGACATGCAGGTGATGGGGGTGACTGAACAAGATGATGAGGACAGAAAGAGATGGAAGAAGATGATCCGCTGTGGCAGCCGGAAGAAGAAGAAGAAAAAAAAGATAATGATCGGGACAATTGGCGTCACAGGTGTTTGTGCTCTGTGGTGGGCTGGCGCCCTGCCCAGGGTTTGTTTCCTGCCTTGCGTCCTGTGTTAGCTGGGATTGGCCCCAGCAGATCCCTGTGACCCTGTAGGATATAGCGGGTTGGATAATGGATGGATGGATGGATGGTGATTGTGATCACTAAGGTGGGTTTCATGGCTTCATAAGATACCTCAGCTTGCTTCTCCCCTTTGGAGTTCAACAGGAGGACAAGAGCTGTGCTAATGAAAGTCAAAGAAGCCATCATGAGGCAGAAAAACAAGAATAAAACCATTAGAGACATCAGTAAAACTTCAGGATGAGCTAAAGTACCTGTCTGGAATATCATGAAGAAGAAAGAACACACTGGTGGGCTCAGGAATCATAAAGGGACTGGCAGGCCAAGGAAGACCTCCACTGATGATGACCGAAGAATCCTCACTATGGTCAAGGAAAACGCCTGTCTGACAGATCATACACAGTCTTCAGGGGGCCGATGTGTGTGTGTGTGTGTGTGTGTGTGTGTGTGTGTGTGTGTGTCAGAGATGACTATCAGCAGAAGACTTCATGAACGGAAACACAGAGGACACAATCCAAGATGGACACCTCAAAAACAGGATGGCCAGATGACAGTTTGTGACAAAGGACTTCAAAGAGTCTTCAGAATTCTGGTAAAAAGTTCTTGTGGATAGACAAGACAAAGATGAACCTCATCAGAGTGATGGTGAGAGCAAAGTGTGGAGATGACAAGGAACTGCAAAGCAGACCACATCATCTGTTAAACATGGCAGTGCTGGGGGTGTTATGGCTTGGGCATGTATGGCTGCCACAGATCCTGGCACACTTCTCTTTATTGATGATGGAGCTGCTGACAGCAGCCGCTTAGTGATTTCTGAGGTGTGTAGAAACATCTGATCTGCTCAAGTTCCAGTGATTGTCTCCGAACTCATTGTTCTGCACTTCATCCTACAGGGTGGTCCAGATCTAATTATGCAGATCCAGATCGTCTGGATGACTTTGATTTATTTATGCGGGGATGATTCTAGTTCGGTGCGAAGACGATTCTTCATGTCGTCAGTTCGCTTACTTCTCATTGGTCCGGGAATTTTCGGGTGATTTTCTATGTAATAAACTTAGTAAGTTATAGCATAATGAAAATTGCATAATTAGATCTGGACCACCCTATACAACAAGATAATGAGCCAAACAGACTGCTGAGGCCACACAGAGCTAAAAACTGGGAAATTCTTGAATGGCCAAGCCAGTCACTCAGTTTAAATCCAACTGAGCAGGCCTTCCATATGCTGAAGAGAAAACAAGCAGGAGCTGAAGATGGCTGCATGAGAGGCTTGGCAGAGCATCACCAGAGAAGACCCTCAGCACCTGGTGATGTCTGTGAATGGCTGACTTCAAGCAGTCACTGCAGGTGAGAAATATGCGACAAAGTCCTAAATATGACAACGGCTTTAATAGACCTGCCATTGCTGTGTCCAGACAACATGGTGCCCTGAAAGAAGCAGGGTCACCTGAATATGTATAAATGTAAAGTCTGTAATGTGCTTGCTCTTCATTCATAAGTCCGAATTGTTTGATTTGTAATTTGAAACTGTGGAGCAGAAGGGTCAATGTCACAAACATTATGGAGGGCACTGATGGTGAAAGGGTGGCGCAGTGGTAGCGCTAAGGAGACCTGGGTTCACTTCTTCCCGTGTCTGTGTGGGTTTTCTCCCACAGTCCAAAGACATGCAGGTTAGGTGCATTGGCAATCCTAAATTGTCCTTGGTGTGTGTATGTGTGTGTGCCCTGCGGTGGGCTGGCACCCTGCCTGGAGATTTGTTTCCTGCCTTGCGCCCTGTGCTGGCTGGGATTGGCTCCAGCAGAGCCCCGTGACCCTGTAGTTAGGATATAGCGGGTTGGATAATGGATGGATGTATTATATATAATATCCTTACATTGGATTAAGCATACATATCTTCACACATTTAATATATAGTATACCCTGATATATGATTAATCACACATATTTACATACTAATATACACATAATTCCTGCGGTAGGTTGGCACCCTGCCCAGGGTTTGTTCCTGCCTTGCGCCCTGTGTTGGCTGGGATTGGCTCCAGCAGACCCCCGTGACCCTGTAGTTAGGACATAGCGGGTTGGATAATGACTGACTGATGGCGAGAGTCCGTACTGTAGTAGCAAATTAGCTGCTCCCAGTTTCCTTAGCAAAGCACAGGAGCAGGTCTCGCCCACTCTGACATTTTTTTAAATGCAATTTCTAATTTGAATTAGATCAATAAAACACGCTGAGAGAGAGAACGCAGCGCTAGTCTGTTTTCCAAAAAGCAGTTTTTGTTGTCAATGAAACTGTAAAAGCAAAAAAAAAACCACACTGATTCCAATTGGAATAACACTGGACATCTCCCTGTGACGCCATTTTGGGCGAGTAGGTTAAGAAAACAACAACATTACAGCAAAGTGGAGTTGGGAAAGAAACAACAAGGAATAAGTGAGCCGAGTCTGCAGGTCACATGAAACAGTAAGCGAGATTTGCAGAGTAGTGACCCTCCACTGTAGCGCTCCTCCGATTGGGCCGCATTTTACTGTACATACAACCATTGAGGGACAAAACGTGACATCTTGAAGCAACTTCTGAAGTTTCCTCAATGCCCGTTATGGTGCCTCACGTTCCATCTCCATGCTTTTCTGGTTTTCATACCTGTGAACTTCAACACAATCAACATACGGTGGAACGGTGCTGAGATAATCCGCTTCCTCCGAGTCCCTTCATAGACTCCAGGCAAAGGAGAGCAGCAAGCCCAGAGAAGATGAGCCAAGCTTCTCTGCTGGAAAAGAGGCGTCAATTAACTTTATTGGCACATTAACGAGACTGAGCATTTCAAATATTACATCGACATCGAAAAAATGGCCACTCCGGCTAGGACAGCAGACCCCATAAGCTCACTTTTGGGTCATTTTGCCCTATTTTAATCATGCCCACCTAGAATTCCTTGGTTTGTAGTTTTGTGTTTCTCCATCCCTGCCTTGAACATTTTTTTAGTTGGGATGTCAGTTTATTTTTTTGTATTTTTTTTTGAAGAAAGCAAACTTCCATATAATCCTGTCAAATTTAGCAAACCATAATTCAACCCCTGCCCAAGAGAAAGAGAGAAGAGACATAATGTGAGCAAATCTTTAAAAAACGACCAAGAAAGTTGGCTGGCAATTTATGTTATTGTGACACCACAAACTAACACCATCAACCTCCGGCGTGCCTTCACTTCCTGAAATGTGCCTGAGGCCTGAGCTAAATACGTGGGCACAGACAGGTAATACCAGCGGTGTGAGATGAAGGCAGGTAGGAACGGTGAAATAGAACAGCATCCTAGGTAGGCCATGAAAGGAATCAGCTGAACAACAAGAAGACGACGTCAAAACGGGGAGCAAGCAGTAAGCACAAAGCATCAAAGTTAGGCAGGAATGAACTGTCATGGCTGTTTTAAGGTGTTTTCCTGCTGCTCTGCAAAAAAACAAAAATGTTTTATGACACTCATACACTACGTAGACTGCATGCTTTATCTTATCTTCATTGAAAAAAGATTAAATGATGCCACTCTTTTGTATTTTTTTCTTGCTCCTCTTGAAAAAAATAACAGGAAAAGGATAAAGTAAGTGCTTTATTACTATGGAATGTGCATTAGGAGCTTAATGTTTTCTTTCTTTCTTTCTTTTTCCACCACTGTTAGTTATGATCATGCATCGGATAACACTTCAGAATTGGGTTCCCATAAGTGTGTCAATTTATCACTTACTGCCGCAGTATGTACAGTAACAGACTTTAACAAGGGCTTTTCTGCTCGTAAAATACTTTAATATGACCAGCGATGCTTCAAATAAAGTGCATGGACTGGTCATTTTAAATGACTTCTCACTACTTTGTCCCCACTGGTAAATTTGGCTTTTTGCAGAAGCTCTTTAATCAATTAGAAAGATAAAAGATAAATACACACATACACTATGGTCTGAACACAAACCAGAACAACTAAAAAGGAGGCAAAATTTAAACAGAAAGAAAAGCTTCTGACTTTGCATTCAAAATCATAGTGAGGCACCATAGAGGGAAATATTACTATTACATACTAAAAAGCAAATCGGTGGGTCACACAGCAAGCCTTTAAAACTCCATTCTAAGTGTTATCCTGCTGCACTCAGATGTAGTCTTGTTTGCTTTGTACAGCCTTGTAATTCTGTTGTCAGTTGGAAACAACATGCAAAATAAAGAGAGATTGAAAGTAATCTGTGGCTCACAACTGCTGCATGCTCTTTTGGATTTTGCATGTGAACAACATTTACGTTAATGCTCATGTGCATGTCTGTGTTAACTGATATTCAGTGTTTATCAAAGTGGAATCTTCTACTCAAGGTAAAAATCTCAAATAAAACTTCAATGTACAACAGAGATAGATAGGAAAGGCACTATATGATAGATAGATAGATAGATAGATAGATAGATAGATAGATAGATAGATAGATAGATAGATAGAAAAGGCACTATATAATGGATAGATAGATAGACAGATATAAAAATCACTATATAATAGATAGAAAAAGCACTATATAATAGATAGATAGATAGATAGAAAAGGCACTATATAATGGATAGATAGATAGATAGATAGATAGATAGATAGATAGATAGATAGATACATACATAGATAGATAGATAGATAGATAGATAGATAGATAGATAGAAAAGGCACTATATAATAGATAGATAGTTTATTTTTAAAATTACCTTTATTGTGAACATAAAACAAAATATTAAAAATATACACAGTCAAATGACAAACAAGCCCAATTTTCAGAATAAAACAAAAGAGCCATGTATCAGACCACCACTACTCCCCCTTTACACTCCTCCTACTCCACACAATAATAAGATCATGTTGTTGATGCCCACCAATACTTTTCCACCAATAGATAGATAGATAGATATGAAAGGCACTGTATTACTAGATAGATAGATAGATAGATAGATAGATAGATGAAAGGCACTATATGATAGATAGATAGATAGATAGATAGATAGATAGATAGATAGATAGATAGATAGATAGATAGATAGATATTACTTTTAGTATAGTCGCCAGGATCAGAACATTAAATAGATAGATCGAAATAGCGAACAAACAAGCAAAAAAAATGAACTCATTTTATTTGTACTAAGGGGGAAATGTGGCTTTTCAAATAGATAAATACATTAATTGGTAGATATTCGAGTAAGCAAATAAATATACACACACACTTTGGTCTGAACAGACACATACAGTGCCCTTCCTCATGTTTGGGACAAAGTCCCATTTTTCCTTGCTGTTCCCATCTGCTCCACAGTTTAAAGTTACAAATCAAACAATTCAGACTTGTGATTAAAAGGCACATTGCAGGCATTCATTTAAGTGGATTTGCAGACATTTTGGTCACCACACTTTTTTAAAACGGTTCCCCCATTTCAGGGCACCATAATGTTTGAGACAATTGGCGTCACTGGTGTTTGTGATCACTCAGGTGTGTTTCATGGCTTCATTTGACACCTCAGCCTGCTTCTACCTTTTGTAGTCTGTAGCTGCCATTGTTCAACAAGAGCTGTGCCAATGAAAGTGAAAGAAGCTGAAGCTGAAACTCTAGAATAAAACCATTGGAGACATTGGGTACACCTTAGGATGACCAAAAATCAACTGTCTGGAATATCATGAAGAAGAAAGAACTCGCTGGTGGGCTCAGTAATCACAAAGGGGCTGGCAGGCCAAGGAAGACCCCCACTGCCGAGTACAGAATAGTCCTCACTATCATCAATAAAAAGCCCCAAATGCCTCTCGGGCAGATCAGTAACAGTCTTCAGGAGGTCAGTGATGGAACTGCTGATGGCAGTGGCACAATGAATTCTGAGATGTGTAGAATTAGCAGAGCTGCTTGAGTTCCCATAAATGGCTCCAAACTCAGTGGACAGCACATCATCCTACAGTAAAATAATGATCCACACATTCTGCTGAGGCAACACAGGAGTTTTCAAAGCTTAAAAAATGGAAAATTATGGAATGGCCAATCCAGTCACCCAGTTTAAATCCAATAATGAGCAGGCCTTCCATATGCGGACAAGAAAACTTAAGCAGACAAGCCCCCCGAAACAAGTAGGCTGAATTAGAGGCTTGGCAGAGCATCACCACAGAAGATCCTCAGCACCTGGTGATGTCTATGACTCACAGACTTCAAGAAGTCATTTCATGTGAGGGATATGTGACAAAGCCCTAAATATGATGGCTTTAACAGATGTTCCAAACACTAATGTACCCTGAAATGGGGGGACTGTATAGAAAAAGCGTGGGGACAGAAATGTATGCACGGTCAGTTGTCCTCAGTGGGCGGATTCTCAGGGCTGTGGGAGGAAAAAAAAATAGATGATACTGTCCGCAGCAGCAATCCCCCCAGACCCCCCCAAAAAAAGGTTGTGCTTACGACCAATGAGCACATCGGATGAAAGAGAGAGAGTTGGGTGCATACGCCGATATCACATTACTGCACCCACCACATGACAAACCACCTGGATTGGGACCCTAGTGCAGCAGGTGACACCTCAGCACCATACTAGAACAGTGTGTGGTTTTTTACAGCGGCTGGAGTGTCAATCCTGCCACCAACCCCTGGATGAGGACCTCCTTTATTCACTGTCCTCACATTATTGAGACACATACGTTATTGCATGACAGTTTAACTCCAGAGTTGTTATCACTTTCATTTGGTGGGCTAGCGGTGCTGCATCCCCCTGAAGATAGCTATGTAGCTACATCAATGAAATCGACTAGCTGGTTCTCACTTGAGTTGTCACAGGCAGGTATTCTTGCTTCCAGCATATTGGAAGGAATTAGAAATATGAATTATCTCCTACCATATTTGTTCAAGAATTTCTGGAGTCAGCTCAAGATTCTACTTTCATCAGTAAGTTTTCAATAAGTCAAGATGTTAGCATGGCTGAACAGTAGAGATCAGATATTAACAAGCAACCTGCTATTTTGTGGTCTTGGTCTCAACTGTCTGTGTTTGTTTTTGGTTTTTTTTTTGTTGTTTTGTTTCCCAAATCACTAACTAGCAAAGCGAAACTGAGGAAAATGGATCAGACAGCTTCATGCACTCCATGGATCCCCAGCTGGAGCGTCAGGTGGAGACCATTCGCAACCTGGTAGATTCCTACATGGCAATCGTCAACAAGACAGTGCGAGACCTCATGCCCAAGACAATCATGCACCTCATGATCAACAACGTAAGTTACTGCTGTAGAAACTTTGATCATTTCACTCTTGTGTCTTGTGTGGTTTGCTTATTTAGAATATGAATCTCCAAACAAAATTCAAATCTTAATTGCAGTGGTATTTGAAAAAGACACTTATACATCGTAACACAAGGTTTCTAGCTTCCTCTCCTGCTAAGAATGTATCATGAGAACCTTGGAGTATCATGTGACCTGCCAACAGAATGATGAGATTTATAACCTCAAAGTACTCCCATGTTTCAGAGGGTCCTTTGCACAATGGAAGTCCATCACCAGCTCTTTTGTCTTGCTGATGCTGAGTTAAAGTTGTTCTCCCTGCAAAACAAGACTAAGACCTCCACAAGCCTCCTCTACTTGTCTCCTTTATTAATGCAACCTATGATGGGGGAGTCATCTGAAAACTTCTATAGATGGCAAGCACTGGTATTGTGCTGGAAGTCTGTTGTGTAGAGGGTAGCCTAGGCTGCTCTGGCCCTTCTTGAGTTGTCAGACCAGTCCAGTTTGTTGTTTAAGTGAATCCTTGGGTATTGGTCGCTTGTAGCACTGCTCCGCCTGGATGGCGACTGGTCGCCTGGGCATGATGAAAGTCCACCATCAGCTCTTTTGAGTCATAGGTTGGTCTCCCTGCACCTCGAGATGAAGTCCTCCAGAACCTTCCTGTACTCTGACTTGTCTTCATTATTAATGCAGCCCATGATACAAGCAGTAGTGATTATTGCTGCGTAATTCCACTTTTTAGCCACCCCACTTTTCACTATAAGCACACCTTATTAACTAGGGGGGGTCACTGTCATGCAGTTATCAGTACCGAGCACTTTATCGACCATTAGGGTCCATCTTGCATTAACAGCAATCAAAAGCTGTTTTCAGCAGTTGATCCCAGAGGATGTCTCGTCGTCTGCAAGGGTGGGTCAGTGACCTACAAGAAGTATTTTGATATACTGTAACAAAGTAACTGTTTGCATGTTAGTAGTCACAACAGTCAACACGTCATGGCAGATAACTGCAGGACCTTATCAACAACATATGGCACTTGCAGACATAGAATTCACTGCTGCAGAGTCATTAGTTCAATAAGCCTTTGTAAGCTCTGTGTTATCACGGTTTTGGTGGTGGACTCTTCTGTACAGTTTGTACACCATGGGTTCGAGCATTTCAGGGGGTTCAGCAAAGAGGAAGGATGTGCCAGGATTTACAAAATAGAGTGAGCTGCAAATGTCTGACTTTATTGTGGTGCAATGGGTGCCGTCATTTGTAGGTCATTTATTAGTTAGCACTCCTGTTCTACTGACTTCACAGGGACTCTGTAGATGGATTGGGAGAGCATGGGAGGTCATGAGGTCGCTGGAAAGGGGTGTGTGGCACTCCTGATATCTATGCAAAAGGACGAAGGTCCAAGTCTTTAGAGTCCTGGTGCTTCCCGTCTTGCTATATGGTTGTGAGATATGGATGCTATCCAGTGACCTGAGATGAAGACTGGACTCCTTTGGTACTGTGTCTCTCCGGAAAATCCTTGGGTACCGTTGGTTTGACTTTGTGTCGAATGAGATGTTGCTCATGGAGTCCCAAATGAGGCACATTACCTGAATTGTGAGGGAGCGTCAGTTACGGCACTACGGCCATGTGGCGCGTTTCCCCAAGGGTGATCCGGCTCATTAGATTCTCATTGTTGGGGACCCAAGTGGCTGGACCAGGCCAAGGGGTCGCCCACGTAACACCTGGCTGCTGCAGATTGAGGGTCATTTCCAGAGGGTAGGACTGGACCGTGTGTCTGCCTGGGGGGTTGCCAACCAGGATCCCGAGTTGTTTCACCATGTAGTGGGTGCAGCAATGCACCGTACCAGTGCATGCTCCCCAACTTGACTTGACTTGACTCCTGTTTTATGATATGAAAAAAATCAAGCATTGAATACAAAGGTTCAGATATCAGAGAGGATTCCTAATCTCTTAAACTCGATTGTGATGTATGATGCTTATGTCTTCTTGCATCAGCTTGTTAACTTTGGTAATGTTGGCATCTGTAACCATCGTGGTGGATGACCTCAACGAACAGGTTTCATCATTCACACGCTGGTTGTTGACCTTAAACAGCTGCCACCAGCGAAATACAACAGCACAGCTAATTGGTTCATCACTCTAAGTTTGTTGTATGTGAGAGAATAATTTAGAGGTAAGAATAGTTAAGTATTTTGATTTCCAGTGCACATCTTATGTATAAAAGTCTACATGTGGAACTGTCCAACCCGGAAGTGAGAGGATACAGCGTGAAGGTCAAAGAAATCGACTCTGTTGCCAAAGTGAATTCACCGAGAAAAGAAACTCGCTTAGCCGCTAATACACATGCGAGGCAAGCACATTGGCAAATTGAGATCTCCGAGGAGAGAGAAACTTGCTTGGCCACTGATAGACAACAGAGGCGAGCACATCAGCAAAACGAAACCACCAATGAAAGAGAACCCTGCTTAGCCGCTAATGCACAACCGATGTGATTAATTGATTTAAGTGCCAGAATCCATGGTTTCTAGGAGCCCAGGCTTTTTACAGCATGGGCTTACACAGCTAGTTAAAATATATAAACATTTCTTTTAGAAATGTCACGAAGAGAGCAACTGAAATGGTTAAGTGAATAAAAGATTAAAATACTAGGAGATGATTAAGAGATTAGAAGATGTCCTGTATCCAACAAGACTAGACAGTTGTCACATACACAGAGAATTTCAAGAGTGGTAGCTGAACCTAAGAGATATGAGAAGAACAAGAGTGTGGCAGGATAGACTTTTATTTGGATCAGTTGTCTGGGTGTAAGCCAATGAACCAATCAGAAAAAATGTATGCATTAATCAGCACTGTTATGTGAATTCAGTTGTTTATCAAATGGACCTCTGCCCTTATTTCTTTGATCATTCTCTTACAGACTACTGTAATGAATGCTCCCTCATCAGCATTTGCTGTAGGGTAAAGAAAGGATGCAGTGGGCAAGTTTCCTCCTGCCTGGTTCCTCTCTCAATGAGGTTTCAGTGAAGCCAAGATTTCTTTCTTTAATACTAGGGGGCTCTGCCCCCTGCTCACTTCGCTCGCCAACCCCCGGGCGGTTGCTACGCGGTAGCCACTTCACAGCTCTGCCACTCGCGTATGGGGAAGCGGATGTACTGTACAATTTAAACAGATTATTTTCATGGGATAATATGCATAATAGAACTATTTTACATTACAGTGAGTAATTAACCATATATAAAAAGAGTAAAATGTAATCAATTGAAAGAAAATTATGTTTCATGTTGCGTTAGAGCTATTTGTTGCATTATACGTTTTCATTCTGTTTGGCTTTGAAATTAACACACAAATACTTTTTAAACTTACACTTTTACTGTAAAACTTCAGTAAAAAGAATATTTGGAATTAACTTTTCATCAACAGCGCACTGAATTTTGATTCCATGTTTGGACATACATTGTGACAACTCAACGTATAACTGCCCGTGACTGAATATCGTTTCTTTCTCTTTAATAAATAAACCGACTTTTTCGAATGTTTGTCCCTGTGATTTGTTAATTGTCATAGCAAAAGCTATTCTAAAGGGAAACGGTTAACATTTGAATACGAATGGCATATCAAGATCTCCTTTGGTGTCTAATGTTAAGATGTACTACATTACCTTTCTTGTCACCTGTTGAAATTTTACATGTCAGAATTGTTCGACCAATTTTGAATATAACTAATCTTATCCTATTACGTAGCCCATCACTCAGACATAAATTATACAATAACATTACGATACATCCTTCTTTCAACAGTAATTTGGCCGTTGGAATACCGGACAATGTTAACAGCTGTAGATATTCTATGGAATATTGTAAGTTAATGTTTTCATCTTCCACATCTTCACCACCGTTTCAGCATACTCTATTGATACGCATTTAACCATTTTGCCATGTAACCGATCGTCAATTTTCACGTTAATTCGTCTGACTTCATCGTTTCTCAGTGCTAGGACTGCCCGTGTACTCAAGTTTTCTGTCGATAACTCTTCGGGATGAAATCCATCAATAAGATTTGGACATAATACATCTTCTATTATTGGGCACTTAAAATGAGGAAAACGTAAAAAAATTAATAAGAGCTGAGAGCGCAGGAACTGTGTCTGACAAAAGCATTCACACCAATGAGAGGTGAGAGGACCGGCAGCATGGACTGTGAACCGGAAATGGCTGAGAGGAGGGCGGGACTTGAAAAAATCTCTTGGCAATAGTCTTGTCTCATCTCAAGATTTTCTTTTATAATCCCTTATATATATTTCTCTTCTGGTTCGTCCTGTTTCCACTTCAAAACCGGTCCCGCCCACATGCAGCCGACACAGCATTTCTCGATTCCTATTCATCCTCTTCCACAGATAACTCAACCTCCTGGCCCCGGATCTTACTGTTTTAAAATACACGGACAAATTTATCACCAAATCTCTCCACTATACGCTAACACTTCTACCTCTCCAGGATATGGACAGTTTTATGTTTTTGACACAGTGCAAGCTACTGAAGTACGCTTACAAAATAAAGCAAACTCTGCATGCAGCGAAAATGTACATCTCCAGCTAAATTCCATGCTCAGAACCATCAACCCCTTCGCAAAATCATACAAACATATGCATGAAATTGCTAAGTCCAATCCAACAGCATCTGTACGAATGGTTTTCAAGGAAAACCCTGGGCAGGATTTACGACGATACAATGCCCCGACATGTCACACTGATGTTGCAGCGATTTTCATTGGAGGAGATGGCAAACCCCCTGCCAAAAGGGACATTCGCATTTATCCCAGAGGCAACTCCTGTAAACAGATTTCCACACTCAGTATGAATTGCGATCCTATGGTTTACCCACTTTTATTCCCTTACGGAGACATTGGCTGGCACAAAGATTTACAGCATGTTCCCGATAAAAGAACCGCCAACTGAATCAGGCTTACTCAATGCCAATTTTACGCGTACAGATTATCAATGAGGAATACATTTAGTATTTTGCACTCCAGCAGCAAACTATTCCAACAGTACGTCGTAGACGCGTATGTTAAAACAGAGTGCGCGCGTCTCAACTATCTCAGATTACAAAGATCTGCACGTGGAACAATATAAAGGACTATCAGACGCACTGCAAGCAAAGGCTGAAAATAACAACGTACGTGTAGGCAAAATGATCATATTACCGTCCACATTTCCAGGAAGTCCAAGATACATGAAACAAAACTATTGTTGTACGTGGCTTTTTCTACGGTTAGATCTTTCCACTCATTATCTGTCATCTCCAGCAAAACACCTATTCACAACTGCGTCTTTCAAGAAGTATTTCTTTCTTCTTGATTTCTGAATTCCTTTCTCACCATTTTCCATTCCTATTCTTACACCGCCGTATTGTACGTCGGGCGTCGGCTAGTAGAGAGAGATTTCCAAACTTAATTTTTTCCACACTTACAACATTTCAAGAGTTTTGTTACCGCTCTTCCTAAGCTTAACACAACATTCAATCACACACTTGTATTCTCTTACAGGTATGTCTTCTTCATCCACCATGATGACATATACAAGATGCTTTCACTCGCTGTTACAGGACACTGAAGAATACGGTGGTCCAACTGCAGGTTCACACGTGTCAATGTACGCCATTTACAAACACCCGCGCATCATTCCAATGTCTACCTCCCTGAAAGAGAAACAAGGACAGTCTATTACTATTCAATCAGCCCTTTGTAAATGCAGATGCATGAAAACACACGGAAACTGATTTATACTAATAAAAGGCAAAGCCCTCACTGACTGACTGACTGACTGACTGACTGACTGACTCGCTCGCTCATCACTCACTCACTCACTCACTCATCACTAGTTCTCCAACTTCCCGTGTAGGTAGAAGGCTGCAATTTGGCAGGCTCATTGCTTACAGCTTACTTACAAAAATTGGGCAGGTTTCATTTCGAAATTCTACGCGTAACGGTCATAATGGTCGACAACATCCGCCATGTTGAACTTTCTTATTTATGGCCCCATCCTCACAAAATTTGGTAGGCAGCTTCCCTGCACTAACCGAAACCGATGTACTACTTATTTCAGTGGTATGACGCCACTGTCGGCCGCCATATTGAACTTATCAACGTCAGACTCACTGACTCACTCATCAATAATTCTCCAACTTCCCGTGTAGGTAGAAGGCTGCAATTTGGCAGGCTCATTGCTTACAGCTTACTTACAAAAATTGGGCAGGTTTCATTTCGAAATTCTACGCGTAACGGTCATAACGGTCGACAACATCCGCCATGTTGAACTTTCTTATTTATGGCCCCATCCTCACAAAATTTGGTAGGCAGCTTCCCTGCACTAACCGAAACCGATGTACTACTTATTTCAGTGGTATGACGCCACTGTCGGCCGCCATATTGAACTTATCAACGTCAGACTCACTGACTCACTCATCAATAATTCTCCAACTTCCCGTGTAGGTAGAAGGCTGCAATTTGGCAGGCTCATTCCTTACAGCTTACTTACAAAGTTAAGCAGGTTTCATTTCGAAATCTTACGTGTAACGGTCATAATGGTCGACAACGTCTGCCATGTTGAACTTTCTTATTTATGGCCCCATCTTCACGAAATTTAGTAGGGGCTTCCCTGCGCTAACCGAAACCAATGTAGTACTTATTATGGTGGTATGATGCCACTGTCGGCCGCCATATTGAACTTTCCAACGGTCTTTGTTACTTATGGACCCATCTTCAAGAAATTTGGTACGCGGTTTCCCAACTTTAACTGAATCCTATTTACGTACATATATACGTCCATAGCCCGCAGCTCGGTCACCGTGTGAGATCTGAGGCAAGATTGCTTTTCACATGGCCAACTGTACGTTGCATGCTCAAGAGTAAGCTCAGCTCACAGCTTGGTCGTATTACAACCGGAGGGCTGAACTGACAAAATGGTATACAAAGAGATCCTTAACAAATAATTCTTGGTATATTTTCCCTCAGTTTAAAAAGGTTTTCTTTTCTTCTTAATAAAAATTTTAAGGCAGTACTTTGCCGCTGCGAAGCGCGGGTATTTTGCTAGTTAAACATAAATGGAGTGGAATGGAGTATCTGTCCATTCATTAACTGATGAACTTTGGCCAGTTAACAACGGAGGTGATGGAAATTGTAAAAAGAGAACGTCATAGTCCTCAAGGCCTCAGCCAACTGGCTGCCTACCCGCTCCTGGGTTTTGTGTAGTGGACTCCGTGCTGGCTGACCAATCTGAGGAGAGAATCTTTCCATCCAATGCTGACACCCAAATAAACAGAGCGCATGTCTAAGATGAGCTGGTCTACAAATGAGAAGTCTGAACTTGTGCAGCTAAGAGAACGCCTCTCCTCAGAACACAACCCAACGAACAGAGGTGTGGTAGGGTCACAGACTAAGAAACACGTCCTCTAGTTTCATAAATTGTCCAGTTTCCTTCCTTCAGTTCATCTTAGAACAAGTCAGGCGCAGATTTAGAACCTACTCCCACAAAATATGAGTTGCAAACCACTTTCTAACCTCCCAAATTAGATGATCTCATCGCAAATGAATCCTACAAGAAGCAGGATTGAAAGCCAAGACGGCTTCAGTTCAGACGTTAACAAAGTGTGGGGGCCTCGTCAGAAGTACCCTGCTCACAAAAAAAAAATACATAAAATCATAATTATCCCCCTCCCTGGGTTGTCTTCTTTTGTGAGCCAAAGAGGGATATGGTGGTGACTTAGCAGCTTGGAGAAATGCAGTCATGTTTTGGCAAACTTTTTCCTGGAATTTTCCTATCAATGCTAAAGTTTAAATCTAGTCATCTGGTTAAATTATTCCTTTACAGAAAATGTTATGGCTTTTTTGGTCAGCAGCTTCAAAACCGTTGTCATTTTGTTTTTCCAATTTAATTCTATCGACTGGAACGTGTCCCTTTATTTCCAGACAAAGGAGTTCATTCATGCTGAGCTGCTGGCCAACCTGTACTCATGCGGTGACCAGAACACGCTGATGGAGGAGTCTGCTGAACAGGCCCAACATCGCGACGAGATGCTGCGCATGTACCACGCTCTCCGTGAGGCACTGAGTATCATCGGCGACATCAACACCACCACCTTCAGCACACCACTACCACCCCCAGTTGACGACTCCTGGCTGCAGGTCCAGAATCAGCAATCTGGAAGGAGGTAAGTTCAGCCAACACTGACATGAAAAATTGAGCTGTCACAGAATTGAAGGTGCTGACAGCTGGGAAGCTGGACGGGAAACGTGAAGGTTGGCTTGAAAGAAAAATCAATGGAGCAGAACTGAGCTTTACAAGAAGAGCAGGGAGCAGTAGAAGAGATTTACGGGTTGGTGGTGGGTGGTAATTGAACTACAGGGCCCTCCATAATGTTTGGGACACCGAGGCACACTTTTCTTTGATTGACCAAGCGCTCCACAGTTTAAAATTACAATTCAAACTTCTGATCAAAGTGAACATTGACGACTTTGATTGAAGAGGATTTGCAAACATTTTGGTCACACCATGAACCCCCATAGTATTGCCCAAGGGGGCGGCGGCTGGTCCTCAACGCCCCCTTAATATGTTTTGGGCCAGAAATGCCCCCTTAGATTCTTTCAGCGCCCACTGGTGGGCAGTACTGTCCTCGTGATGAACCTTAGTTTTAAACTGTGGAGCATTGAATCAAGAAAAAATGGGTCTTTGTGTCCCAAAGATTATGGAGGGCACTGTGTAAAGACATGTTAGGTAAATGATAGTCAGGCTTAGTGGCCACAAACTGGTCAATAGTTGTGCTTTATAAGTGTGGTGGTCTCAAGTGAGGGACAGAAGAGCAAACAGTTGATTTCAATGCTTTCTAAGAGTGGTGGTCAGCAGTTGAACTGGACAGGACCACATGGCCAATAGCAGGGGGTCAAATAAAGCAATTAATAAGGGTGAGGTCAGTAATTAAATAATAGAAATAAATGATCAGTTTCAGTGCTTTAAAGGGGTGAAGGTCAGTAACTGAACTGGACAAGTGGAAAGATTATAAAACAATGGCGTATAAAACTGGAGTTAGTAATAGCAGCTTGTAAGAGTTGCAGTCTTGCCACAAAGTACACCCCGTGTAAATGGTTTTTTTTTTTCTTTTTTAACATATGTGGGCATTTTAAGATTGACACCGTGCCACCCCATTTAAGTAGTATCTTTAGATAAAGGTGATGTAATTGAAAAAAAAAAAACAAAAGTTAACTTCAATAATTTTACAGCTATGCCATTTCCATTCACCAATCAGACGTAGCAACAATAATCACATGACTCCGTTTCACCAATCAGACGTAGCAACAATAATCACATGACTCCGTTTCACCAATCAGACGTAGCAACAATAATCACAAGACTCCGTTTCACCAATCAGACGTAGTAACAATAATCACATGACTCCGTTTCACCAATCAGTGGCGTATAAAACTGGAGGTAGTAATAGCAGCTTGTAAGAGTTGCAGTCTTGCCACAAAGTACACCCTGTGTAAATGTTTTTTTTTTCTTTTTTAACATATGTGGGCATTTTAAGATTTTATTTTCATTTAAATAGTCAGTCAGTCATTTTCCATCTATGCATCCATCCATTATCCAACCCACTATCTCCTAACTACAGGGTCACAGAGGTCTGCTGGAGCCAATCCCAGCGAACAAAGGGCACGAGGCAGGAACAAACCTCTGGGCAGGGCGCCAGCCCACCGCAGGGCACACACACCCACACACCAGGGACAATTTAGGATTGCCAACGCACCTAACCTGCATGTCTTTGGACTGTGGGAGGAAACCCACGCAGACACGAGGAGAACATGCAAAGTCCACACAGGGAGGACCCGGGAAGAGAACTCAGGTCTCCTAACTGCGAGGCAGCAGCGCTACCACTGTGCCAACGTGCCACCCTATTTAAGTAGTATCTTTAGATAAAGGTGATGTAATTGAAAAAAAAACAAAAGTTAACTTCACTAATTTTACAGATATGCCATTTCCATGTGGACAGAGGTGGGTAGTAACGAGTTACATTTACTTGAGTAACTTTTTGAAAAAATTGTACTTCTAAGAGTAGTTTTACTGCACCATACTTTTTACTGTTACTTGAGGATATTTGTGAAGAAAAAACGCTACTCTCACTCCGCTACATCGGGCAACACTCGAATCATTACTTTTTTTCCATTAGATACGCCATATTTTTGTCAGAGAGAAGCCGCCAGTGGATCTACTGCATCACTGTTTCACCAATCAGACGTAGCAACAATAATCACAACACTCCGTTTCACTAATCAGACGTAGCAACAATAATCACAACACTCCGTTTCACTAATCAGACGTAACAACAATAATCACATGACTCAGTTTCACCAATCAGACGTAGCAACAATAATCACATGACTTAGTTTCACCAATCAGAAGTAGCAACATTGATCACAACACTCCGTTTCACCAATCAGACGTAGCCATGCAGTCACATGACCACACAAACTGTGGCAGCATAGCGGCACAAACTCCTCACAGACAGCGGACAGGGAAAGAAAGAATACGTGAAAAATGAGAGCCAACTCCTGCTGAAGCGTAACCATCACTTCACTGAGTGAAGAACAAACACGTGTTAACTAAACACGCACAGACACAGACAGTCAAGGTAAAGTGAGACCTCTTGGACGTGCACAAGCTGCCTTCTTCTAATGTTATTTTCTATCAGCTGTGCTACTTGGAGGGCGAGTGAATCTGCAGTATCATACTGTCAGTGTACAGGAGATCTCGTCACTGTTCAGACATCCATGTTACCTACTGTAGGTATCGGCTTCAAAAGCTCTGTTGTGAAAAACTGAGATTTGGAACTTTGTGTTATTTGTGAGTCTTTAATTTGTAAAGATGTTATTTATTTTTACTAATTTTTTATTATATTATTTGGAAATAGCAGAATTTGCACATTATTTTATATTTTTGTCTGTCTTATTACAACTTTTCTAAAAAATAAATCATTCATTATGATCAAACAGTTACTCAGTACTTGAGTAGTCTTTTCACCAAATACTTTTTTACTCTTACTTGAGTCATTTTTTGGATAACTACTTTTTACTTCTACTTGAGTTAATATTATTTTGAAGTAACGCTACTCTTACTTAAGTACAATTTTTGGCTACTCTACCCACCCTCTGACTGTGGAAAACATTAAGTCCACCCTTGGCTCCAAAACAGTGGTTCCCAACCTTTTCTATGGCCCACCCCACTAGACAAAAATAGAGATTTATGTTCAGACCCCCTGCAAAAGTAATATCACCTTTGAAGATGAAGATGTCAAATTTCTCATTTTTAAACCACATAAAATATGCCGGGTCTACAAATTGAACCTGCAAAAAAAAATAAGCTTTTAACTTTCATAGAAGTTGATCCATTTAGCTTTATAAATGTCAATAATTTTGTAAATGTGACCCCCCGTGTAGCTCAGACACTCGCTTGATGGTCTGGGTGTTGGGATATCAAGTAAATGACACACAATCTGCAATCGGGGGAAGTTGGGGGATTAGAGACCCCCACGAAGCAACAGGTGCAGGTGTGCTGCTAAGGAATGAATCGCAGTTGACAGGCGTTGGCCCCCCAAACAACAACACCTGCACTGCAGTTCAAAAGCAGATGCGCCTCTCAGTTCAAACTGCTGCACTTCCGCCAGGACCGCCAGCATTCAGTTCAGTCCCCCTTGTGTGTGTCCCCCAGGACACAAATGTCAGTCAAACCTTGAAATCAGTGATGTTTCACAATCAATAGTAGACCCTACAGATCACTACAAGGTCCAAATTCCATTCTCTTAAAAATAAATTATGTTACCTTTACTGACACAACACCCGCAGCAAAGACCCCAAAAGAACGCACATCAAGTTTTTCCATGTGAACCCTGAATACCATGAGGACTGATTGAGATCATTGATGTTAGGTAGAATGCCTAGAGGGGGCTGGGTGGTCTCGTAGCCTCGGGACCCCTGCAGATTTTGGAGTTTTTTTTCCACCAGCCGTCTGGAGCTTTTTTTGTTTTTTCTGTCCACCCTGGCCATCGGACCTTACTTTTATTCTATTTTAATTAGTGTTCCCTTATTTCAATTTTATATTTTCTCTTTTTTCTCCTTCTTCATCCTGTAAAAGCACTTTGAGTGACATCATTTGTATGAAAATGTGCTCTAGAAATAAATGTTGTTAATGTTGATATTTCTACTTGATCTGATGCACAGGATTTTAAATATAGCAATCTGAAGTACTGACAAATTTTGGGGTGGGCTTCATTTTTTCCACTTGTGACATTTGCATTTATGTTTTATATAAATGATACTGTGGACTTGATGTTTGTTAGATCGGTTTACCTTTATCTGTTGATTCTGTTTAAATGAATAGCAAATCTTGATCCACATATGTTAAAAAGGGGGAAAAAAAATCATGGGGTGCACTTACTTTTTCACACCTCTGTAAGAAGAAGCAGCCGATTGTAGTGCTTTACAACAGAGGTGGTGGTGGTGCTGCTGGCACTGGATAAATGATAATTAATAAAGTTTATCTAATGTGCTTTAGAGAGTTAGGAGGCAGTTTTAATAATTTACAAGTTAATTGTCAGTCACTGGGCTGCATGAGAACAAACGGTCAGCACTGATAAATTAGAAGGGTGCGTTATAAAAGAGCAAACAGTCATTGGTAACACTTCATAAGAATTCGGTCCTGCAACAATAAAAATATGTTTGTCTTCAGCAATGGACTTACTGTATAAGTAATAATAAAAAAAAGTCAATAGTAGCAGTTTATAAAGGGGCAGTGAACGGCAGCTTTTTATAACTTTTTTTATTTTTGCCCTCCAATGGCTCTTATACCCTCTGCATTATTAGTGTTTACATTGTAGTATTGATTTAACAAAATACATCGCAGAACAGAAAAAGTCTCCTGAAACCGTAAAGCGGAGACTCGGACGAAAACGAGCCCAGTAAAGCAGTTTTACTCTCCTTTGTATCTCTTCATTTGGTCTCATGCGGTTTAAGCTTCAATGCCATGACTTTCTTTCCTCTTTTATTGCTAAAGTTTTCCATCAATTTGCCCAATCATTTGTGACAGTCATTACTAATGCTTTCTGTAGATTTTGTTGCTCTTTTTTTCCTTTTTTGATTTGTTGATTTAGCAACCTTACTAACTCGTTTAAGTCCTTTGATAGACACACACCGGCTTAAAAGGAGGAAAAAAATACCAAATAGTGTAGACAGGACAGTGCTGATCACCAGTAGCACATCGCCATCTAGTGGAGAAAGTGTGAATGAAGATTGGGCAAAGTACTAAAATAAGGCGCTTTAATGTCTGAAGGAGAGTGGCGATCATAACGGCTAACATTTTAACTCTCTTGATGTGATTCTGCAGAACAATATGAGCGATAGATAGATAGATAGATAGATAGATAGATAGATAGATAGATAGATAGATATAGAAAGGCAATATTAGATAGATAGATAGATAGATAGATAGATAGATAGATAGATAGATAGATAGATAGATAGATATAGAAAGGCAATATAAGATAGATAGATAGATAGATAGATAGATATAGAAAGGCACTATAAGATATAGATATGAAAGGCACTATATAACAGATAGATAGATAGATATAGAAAGGCAATATAAAATAGATAGGTAGATAGATATGAAAGACACTATATAATAGATAGATAGATATAGAAAGGCAATATATCTATCTATCTATCTTATATTGCCTTTCTATATTTATCTATCTATCTATCTATTATATAGTGCCTTTCATATCTATCTACCTATCTATCTTATATTGCCTTTCTATATCTATCTAAGATAGATGTGAGAGGCACTATATAATAGATAGATAGATAGATAGATAGATAGATAGATAGATATGAAAGGCACTATATAATAGATAGATAGATAGATATGAAAGGCACTATAAGATAGATAGATAGATAGATAGATAGATAGACAGACAACCGGGGCACTTGCCTGGCCAGGACGCCTCTACACTGGAAGGACTGGGCGAGGGGGTGTATCCAGAGCATTACCTCCCCAGGAGAGATCGGTGGCAGCCCCCCTGTGTTACAGCAGAGCCTCAGACTCCCGCAGGGCTCCATGGGAGTTGGAGTTTGGTGCCGCCCTCTTGGGTTCCGTGAGTGTCGCCAGGGGGTACTGCAGCTGCCGCTGAGCCCTTAATTGCAGCACTTCCACCACACTTTGGTCACAACTAGGTCAGCAAGCACCTGGAGCACTTCCGGGCGCCTTAAACAGGGAGCCAGCAGCCACTACTCCAGAAGCCAGAGTCAGGGGGGAGAAGATGAAGTTTGCCAGAAGGAGTGGAGGAAAAGAGAGAAAGAAGAGAAGTGTGCTCTGTGCTTGTGACTGTGCTGTACGCGTGGGAAATGGGGGAAGGCGTTTCCCATGTGAGAAAGAAAGAAAAATAAAAGTGTGCATTTGCACCTGTGTCCCACGTCTGTCTGTGTCAGGGTTGAGGTGGCTGGTGTGCCCCCTGGTGGTCCACAATAGATAGATAAATATGAAAGGCACTATATAAGATAGATAGATAGATAGTGTGGCCAGGTGCAGGAATGACAGGTCTCAAAAATAAAAGTTGGGATGCCAACCTGGTCATCGCATTGAATTTAGCAGAAAATTTCAACAAAAAATCAGCGTCTCTTGCCATCTGGACTTCTTGCCCTCAGGCTTTCGAGTAAATAAATGGCAGGGTCTGTTAGTTTGGGAGCTCCGCCCATAAAGACACCTCTTATAGCTGGGGAACCTGAAGGGGCGGGGCTAAGTGCCCTCACTGGGGACAGCAGTAGAACGTTGGTGCCAGTAAACCACGGCAGATTATTATGTGCCTCGATGAGGCCTGTGAGGAAATCTTCCGACACACATGCATGACATTCGATAGGTAGAAGGTGTCGTTTCATTTGTTGTTAGTAATCTTTTCAGTTCTCTCATCCCTGGTTGTATTTTCAGTCACTGCTGATACCTGCTGTAGGTGCAGTTTTAGTTACTGATGACAAGAAGGTACAATTGCAGATCGTTTTTAGTTTCATTATATAACTGCCTGCTTTTCTTCTCATCTTTGGACCTGTTTATAGCTCAAGGTAGTCACATTTAGTAACTTTTGGATTTTTTCAAAGCTTGTTATTTTTCACTGTCGTATTCATAAAGTGAATTACTGAACATCTGTTCTTTTGTTCCTCTCTAATTTCCAGATCTCCAACCTCAAGCCCCACGCCCCAGAGAAGAGCCCCCGCAGTGCCTCCCTCCAGGCCTGGCTCAAGAGGACCTGCTCCTGGCCCCCCTCCAGCCGGAGCTCCACCTGTGCCCTCCCGTCCGGGAGCATCACCTGACCCGTTTGGCCCTCCTCCACAAGTCCCATCCCGACCCAACCGCGCTCCCCCAGGTGTTCCAAGGTAAGTAACATCAACACGAATCCAGCATGGAGGAAGATAACAATTAAAAGACGGTGCTGCTTTAACAGTCTTCACCTTTGCGACTGCCACAGTGGTCCCTAGATGGTCTCTCACTGAGAGTGAATTCTGGGCGACTTTCAAGACTCCCGAAGCCACCATAACATAAGGTTCACATGCCATTGTGGTGGCTGTTAAGTATTAAGGATTATTTTGAATTGTCCAAAATTGTCAAATTTTTGAGGTGGTGTTCAGAAGAAGACCCAAACTTCAAATCCAAAGACCATCACAAGGGTGGGTTTGAATTCTGTTATGGGATCCAAATTTTTACCGAAGCTCATTGTGACCCTCAGGTCTGTTCTCTAGAGCCATTTTGCTGAATATGAACAGTAACTGATCCCAGCCAATGGTGGGCTAATCTTCACCCTTCCTGTACCCTCACCCTGCTCTGTGTGTGATGCCCAACTGTATACCACCCACACACCCACCATGCCATTCGCAGATTGGCTCAGACATTTCATGTGGCAGTTGCAAGCTGAAGACTGATGTTGAGTTTGAAGCTCAGCATTTTGGGGTCAAAGCTCCTTTATTGGGGTAGAAAGCGTAGAAGTGTTTTGTCTGATCTCCTATTGTAATTTAGCATAAAAAGGGGTCTTCTCTTTCCCTTTACCTTCTCTTGTCTGTCAAGCCAAAACACCTGCTCAACAGACCCTCATAGTCCTTAAGGTCTCCCTGTCTTTGTGCTCCCTCTTGCAGCCCCCAGACACACACCCGTCGACCCCTATAATTTGTCAACTCACCTTTTGTGCGTTTTCAGTCTTTGTTTTCTTTTTTTTTTCCCTCAAGACAGATGATAGAAGAGCCTTGAGCTGGCCAGGAAAGTTAAACCAGATAAGAATTTTAGGGACAACAGTTTTTAAAATGGTGACATCTCTTGAAACACAACCCCATTTTTGTTTCCCCAAATATATAAAACCTACAAACATTCTGCATGTTGGTGTAGTAGGCAGAGCCGCTGCCTCACAACTTCTGAGATCTTGGTGTGAATCCCAGTCCAGTCCCTGCGTGTTTGTGTGGCGTCTGCGTGTCCCCCTCAGGTCGATATGGGGGGGCTTTCTCTGAGACGTCTTGATTCCTCACAAAGATGGGTAGAATAATTGGGGGCTTTACTTAGTCTGGTGGGAGTGAATGTTTGTGTCAGCGTGATTGAGCCCTGACTGGCATGTTCTCCTGGGCTGTTTCCTGCCCAGTGCCCAATGTTATTGTGCCATGCTGGAGGAGAAGTGAGTTACTTTGGATAACATATGCACACCCTTATTTGTTCTGGGCATGGAAACGAATCGCTTTTGGTGCGTGTGTCCTCCATTTCTATACAAGACGTATGCATCAACTTCATCTGCTGCAGCAAACTTAATTAACTCCTGATGCCACCTCCTGTGGTATCCATGTTTCAAAATGGGCATTTTTGAATGGACATTTGTGCGCCTAATAGGGTGACCTTTTTCTTGTGGCTATTAGTCTGCGCTCTATAAAAGGTGCTATATAAAATCAGGATTGATTGGTCAGGGTAGGATCTTGAGGACTTTTAGAAATATTTACTTATACATATAATGGAGTGGCTCTGTCACCATCTGATGCCGTTGGTTTGGCAACTGGGCGACAGTCAACTCGGCGAAAAGACAATTCGGCAAAGAAACAACTTGGCGAAGTACAACTAGTTAGCTAATAGTTAGGTTCAAAGAGTTTTTTAATTATATTTAAACAACAACGTGTTTTAAAATGTTGAAAATAAATTTATATAATTGACGTACGAACTTTATTCTGCAGATGGAACAAACTCTATCTTACATCATCTTCTGCAACCAAAATTGCTAATCCTTTATATAAATTGCATTGATTGTAATCGTATGATAACGTTATTTAGAATACAAAAGGTGACCTGCGAGTACGGCTTAAGGAATGTCTTTATTGTCAACGTATTGGAACTCCCATAAAGCAGGGGATTCTGTGGATTTTCCGACACCCTACGTTGTCATTTAAATATCATTAAAAAATCTCTTTGAACCTAACTATTGCCTAACTGGAAAAGGATGTCGCCGAGTTGTATTTCACCAAGTTGTTTCTTCGCCGAGTTGCCCCTGAACGGATGCTGTTACTGTGCCACAAAAGACCTAGAGGATCGGTCGAGACAAAAGAAGAACAATAATAAGGCAGCCTTTGGACAAAAGCATTGTGTGTTTTCATTTGGCACAACACCACAGAGGCCATTGGTTGCCACCTAACAGTTCCAACGTCCTGGGATTGAATTAGCGATGGGCATTTTGATTCACTTTACTGATTTGATTCTTTTGAACTGCGCAATTAAGTGAATCAATTTATTTGATTCATTAATAATAATAATAAAAAACGTTTTGGATGCTTCTTGAATGAGTCACAAATTATTATTCATTCTAATATGGAATTTTGTATTTATTAAATTTCATATTAAACATGCTGGTAATATGTATCATATAATATTAACCTCTTTAAAAGCACAAAATATGACAATTTAGTGAAAATGCATAATTAAATTAAGACACAAGTTCAAGAGTCATATGTGGACAAGAATTGGGTGAATCATTCTCATGTAATGATTCAGATTGAGTAAATAAGAATCACGTGACTCGTTCTCAGGTAATGATTCAGATCAAATGAGTGAGAATCACATGACTCGTTCTCAGGTAATGAATGATTCAGCTCAAAGATCAAATGAATGAGAATCATGTGACTTGTTCTCAGGTAATGATGTAGTTTATGAATTTAATGAAAGAGAATGTGACTTGTTCACAAGACAAATGAGCGAGAATCATATCACTTACTAGTGAATCAAATGAATGAGAATCATGCGGCTAATGATTCCATTCACAATTCAAATCAACAAGAATCGTGTGACTTGCTTCCAGGTAATAATATAGCTAATGAATCAAATGAACGAGAATCGTGTGGTTCATTCACATATTGAATGAACAAGACTCATGTGACTCGCTCTCGGGTAATGATTCACTTTGCAAATAGAATGAGAATCGTGTAAGTAATTTTTGGGTAATGTTTCAGTTCACAAATTAAAAAATTGACAATCGTGATTTGTTCACAAGCCAAATGAGAATCCTGTGACTCGTTCTAATTGTGTGACTCATTTGCATATCAAATGAATGAGACTCATTTGACTCATTCTTGGGTAATGATTCAGTGATTCACTTTGCAAATCAAATGAAAAAAATAGTGTAAGTTGTTCTCGGGTAATGATTTAGTTTGTGAATTAAATGAATGAGAGCCGTGTGACTTGTTCACAAGACAAATGAATGAAAATAGTGCCACTCATTCTCAGGTAATGATGCAAATCAAAATGAACTAGAATTGTGTGACTTGTTCGTGAATCTAATGACTTGCTCTCAGGTAAGGATATAGTTTATGAATCAAGTGAACGAAGATCTTGTGACTCACCCATGTATTAAATGAATAAGACTAAAATGACTCGTTCTCGGGTAATGACTCAGTGATTCACTTTGCAAATCAAAATGTCTCATTCTCAGGGCAAATGAATGCAAATTGTGTAACTCGTTCTCAGGTAATGATTCAGTTCATGAATCAAATGACTGAGAATTGTGTGACTCGTTCTTGTACTTAGTGTATCTAATTTTTGAAAGAATAAAGTTCAGTTTTGCATGACTAATATATTGAAGGGACATAAATATTAGGTTAATATTATGTTTATATGTTCTATTTTAAAAAAAATCAAATAACAAATTTAACACATTCTAATATAAATGAGTTGCTAGTGTATTGTACTTGTGTGATGAAGGAGAGAATAGTCAACGGCAGATTTTCTCGTTTGCCGATAATGATTTACTTCTAACGAAATCTTAAAGTGAACGAGAGTAATGAATCCAGTGGGTGGTACCTGCACATTCGCTTCAAACATCCAAACGAAACGAGAGTGGCCGACGGCATCTCAAATGTGCTTTAGCCCTCCTGTTGAGTTCTACTGAAGCGATTTGCTCATGTTCGTTAATCGATTCTCATCATTCACTGAAGAGAGTTGTTCAAACAGAATAAATCGTTTTGTGATTTACCAATCACTAATTCAAATCAGTCTGGTCAGTATCTGAGCAGAGTGACTGATGAGTTTGCCCATTCTCACCATGACTGCGGGGTTTTCCAGGACACCCCGTCTTCTGTCACATTACAGAGATGTCATTTAGGTTAACTAACAAGTCTAAATTGGCCTGCGTGAGTTTGCCCAGTGCTTTACCAGTATGGCTTCTGGTTCTGGCAGGACAGGTGCCAGTTCCCAGTGACCCTTGAATGGCCTGCTCCTGTTTCTGTTTGCCTTGAAAGAGAAGCTCATGTGCTTGCCATTCACTCCAGAAAGGAGACAAACAGATGGGCAGCTAACACGTTGGCACAGTCAGCTCCGTTACCAATCAGTTTATATTATATAGCACCTTTTATGAAGAGCACATTAAAAATAACAACAACGACGACATTTATTTCTATAGCACATTTTCATACAAACAATGGAGCTCAAAGTGCTTTACATGATGAAGAAAGAGAAAAAATAATATAGTATAAGTAATGACCATATTGTATATTAGATCATAACGTTGATAGGTGGATGGAGGTGTTAATGATGCCACCTAAATGCAGAATTTATACAATGCCATTAAAACGTGTTCACCCCTGTGGAAGTTTTCACATTTTCTTGTAATACAACATTCAATCTCAGAGGGTTTCATTTGTCATTTTTGACCCTGATGAACAGAAAAAGTGAAAGCAGATCTCTGCCGAGTGGTCTAAATCAATTACAAATCTAAAACGCTAAATCATTGATCTCGTAAGCGCCCACCCCCTTCTGATCAGCGATTAGTAGATGGAAGCCATGGCAGCCCTCAGTCTTTGTGTGCAGGTCGTTCTCTGTCAGCTTTACATGTCTGCACTCCCACCTTCTTCTTCTTCTTGTTCTTCTTCTTTATAAGGCCCCTCCAGCTCCGAGAGGTGTCATGGAGTTTCTGAGTGAGGAGCCTTTGTCAGGTCCACCCTCAAATTCTCAATCAGACTGAAATGTCGGCTCTTGCCTTGGCCACTTGAGGGCATTCACATTGGGGTTTTGAAGCCATTCCTGTGTAGCTTTGGCTTTCTGCTTGGGATTGTTGTCTTGCTGGAAGTCACATCTTCTCACCAAGGTTTTCTTCCAGGTTTTCTCCGTCTTTTTGCTGTCTTTATTTTACCTTCACAAGCCTACCATGACCTGAAGCAGAACCTTACAGTCTGATGCTGCCACCACCACCATACTTCATGGTAGAGATGGTGTTTGAGATAATGTGCTGTGTAACATTTAGTCTGATGGCCAAAAACCTCAGTGTTGGTCTCATCAGACCACACAACCTACTTCCAGGTGTACTTTCTGCTGAGATGTCCCAGGCGTTTTGTATCTTTTGACTACATTCCCATAAATCTGTGACCAATGAAGCACCCTGGCAACAGCTGTTACCTGCACAGTCTCTCCAATGTCAACCACTGTAGCTTGTGACTCCTTCAGAGTTCTGCAAGGTCTCTTGGTGGCCTCCCTTACTCCTCCAGCTCCAGCATACTCTTTCCATTTCTTCATAATCGATGTAATTGAATATTCAGTGACTTAGAGATTTTCTTGTCTCCATCTCATCTGGGGAGGAGTGGTGGCTCTGAGGTAGGGATTTGCACTGGTAAGGAGGAAGTTGCCAGTCCGAATCCCATAAACTGCAGAAGTGCCTCTACTTTGTTGGGCCCCTGAGCGAGGCCCTTAACCTGCAATTACTCTGTCCTGGGTATGACGTTAATCTGCATCCAGCTCTGCAAGTAGGCCCTCCAACCTTCAGGGAAAAACCTTGGGGTTGGTGGGCAGAATTGGCACTCCAGCCACCATAAAAAAACCTCACACTGTTCCATTCCATCTGAACTTGTGTGGTGCGGAGGTGTCACCCGTCATATGGCTGCACTCGGGTCCTAATCTGGGCTCCTGAGGTGCTTTGTCATGTGGTGGGTGCCCCAATGCCCTGTATTGGCGTGTGCTCCTAACCTCTCTCATCCCCTAACTTGTACTTTTTATGGAATTGCTTGGCATGTCCTTTGGTCTTCATTGTGTAGGTTAGCTCGCCATACTGATTCCCTGCCAGTTGGACTTTCTACATGCAGGTGTATTTACCAACTGAAATCCGAGAGAGGCGACCTCCATTAAACTAAATCTGGGACGTCTAAAACCAGCCAGGAGTTAGGGGTGTCATTCATGGTGGTGAATACCTACACAGGCAACAATTGTGTGTTTTATATTTGGAATCAATTCACACCACTTTACAGAGATCTGTTTTCACTTTGACATCAAAGATTTGTTTTTTTTTGTTGATCTATGTCAAAAAACTCGAATTTAATTTGTTGTAATTTTCATGTTGTGTAATAATAAAATGTGACCAAGTCCAAGGTGTGTGAATACTTGGAATTGACTCGCTGTACACGAGACATGGACCCTTCAGGCTGACCCTGTACGTCTGTGTCCAGCCAGAAATATGCTCAATGTTTACAGCGCCACTTAAGTCCAGTAGCCATTGGCATCTGTTGGCAAAATAACATCATGGCAGACTTCCTGAATCTACTGCACCAATTTTGTGATGTCCTTAAAGCTTCCTGAAGAATATACTCCAAAAAAATGGACTGGACTGTGCAGAAGGACTGAAGCAGCAAAACAAAAATCAAATAAATAAATAAATAAATCAAAGTGCACCTGCCTGTCTGATACTGGAGCAGAATCCATCAACCCTTGAAGCTGCAGCCTGGTGTCAAAACCATCACTGAGATGTCACATCTTACTTGAGTCAGGGATAATTCATCAATGGTTTTATTACATCAGATATCTATCTATCTATCATATACTTATGTATTTATCTATCATACAATATAGTGCCTTTCATATCTATCTATCTACAACAACATTTATTTATATAGCACGTTTTCATACAAACAGTAGCTCAAAGTGCTTTACATAATAAACCTATTTAAATCTATTTATCTATCTCTCTATCATATAGTGCCTTTCATTTCTATTATATAGTGCCTTTCACATCTTTCTATCTATCATATAGTGCCTTTCATATCTATCTATCTATCTGTCTATCTATTTATCTATATCTATTATATAGTGCCTTTCACATCTATCTATCTTATAGTGCCTTTCATTTCTATTATATAGTGCCTTTCACATCTTTTATATCTGTCTATTATATAGTGCCTTTCATATATATCTATTTATTTGTCTATCATACAGTATAGTGTCTTTCACATCTATCTATCTTTCTGTTTTACTGTCTTTATATCTGTCATACTCTTGTCATTTTGTTTGTCTCTCATTCTTACTAACCGTCTATAATAATAATTCTTTACCTTTATATAGCATTTTTCTCACTACTTGAAGCACTTTACACAGTGAAGGGGGAGCCACTTTTGTGTCACTACGCTCACCACACATTAGCAGTTCAGTTAGGAAGTGAGAGAGAAAGGAGACGATTAGGGGCCAGAATGACTAGGCCGTGGTGGGCAGTTTAGCCAGGACATTGGCACATTGGCATACATCCTGCTCTTTTCAAAGGATGCCCAGGGATCTTTTATGACCAAAGCGAATCAGGACCTCTGTTTTACATCTCATCCAAAGGACGGCGCCTTTTTTACAGCACAGTGTCCCTGTCACTGCACTGGGGCATTGGGATCGACACACAGACCTCAGGGTAAGCGCCCCCTGCTGGCCTCACCAACACCTCTTCCAGCAACAATCCGTTTTTCCTGGTTGGTCTCCTATCCAAGTACTGGCCAGGCCTGAGCAGACTTAGGTGTCTGTCTCTCTTACTACCTGTCTTTCTATCTGGCACATACAGAGCCTTTCTCATCTTCCTTTTTATCTAATTAAATAGGACTACAGCACAGTATCAGACCAACTGCAGTGCAACCTTTGCAAAGAGATTCAGGTATTGTAGATGATGACAAAAAAACATGTGGGCTACTGAGGTGGTGATTTCCAGCCCTGGTCCTGGTGGGCCGTAGTGACTGCAGGTTTCCATTGCTTCTGAAGCTCACCACTTTGCTACATTCGACTCAGCAGTGCGCTTCAGTTTTATTAAGTGAGACTGAGCACCCGGGTTTGCCTTTATCACCATTTATTTTTGTTTTACTATTTAAATCTGATTAATTTTCAAAGAACTTTTTAGAAAAAGGTAAACTGTAATATGTTGGTGCTGAAGTGACTGGGAATAACAAACACTGGAGGCGTTTTCACACGTAGTTCATTTGGTGTGGGTCATTCAAACTCTTAACACAATTCCCCCCATCGTCCTGTTTGTATCGGTAGACGTGAACCCACCAGTCACGCTCTGGTACTGAGACCCTTTGGAGCGGTTGGTCTCAGTGCAGTACCAAGCAATCAGTGTGAATGTGATCCAGCACAGGATCGATCTTACTTTGGGTGCATTATGGGTGAAATTGTGCATGCGGTGATAGCCAATGCTAAGTGTCTTCTGTTGGTAATTAAAGAAATCTCATTCACAGCGTAATGAGTCAAAGGTCAACACAGAACATTAAAACAATTAAAAGGTAAAAATAAATACACTTACAAGTTAAGTCAAGTTGGGGAGCATGCACAGGTACAGAGCGTTGCCGCACCCACCACACAACGAAACAACTCGGGATCCCAGTTGGCAACCCCCCAGGCAGACACGCAGTCCAGTCCCACCTTCCAGAAATGACCCTCTATCTGCCGCAGCCAGGTGTTATGTGGCCAACCCCTTGGCCTGATCCAGCCAATTGGGTCCCTAACAATGAGGATCTTACGAGCTGATCACCATCGGGGAAACGCACCACATGGCCGTAGTGCCGTAACTGACGCTCCCTCACAATGCACGTCATGTGCCTCATTCGGGACTCCATGAGCAACACAAAGTCAAACCAGCAGGTATACCCAAGGATTCTCCGAAGAGACACAGGAGTCCAGTCTTTGTCTCAGGTCACTGGATAGCATCCATGTCTCGCAACCATATAGCAAGACAGGAAGCAAGAGGACTCTAAAGACTTGGACTTTCGTCCTTTTGCAGAGATATCAGGAGTGCCACACACCCCTTTGTGACCTCATGACCCTCCATGCTCTCCCAATATGATTATGAATATGAATATGAATGTCACTGGTGAGGTAAGTAAACCTCTCGATGAGCTCGACACTCAGACAGATAACACTGCTGATGGCCGTGCCCACGAGGTTTTTATCAGGACACTCGCAAGCCCAGACACTCAGACTCCTCGCTCAGAGCCTCCATTGACTCCGCGAAGATCACAGCATCATCAGCAAAGTCAAGATCCGTGATGCCCCACAGCCGCTGGACCCCACGACCCTACCCAACACCCAGTCCATGCCAATATTGAACAGAGTGGGAGCAGAACACACCGCTGATGAACCCCAGAATCAACTGGGAAACACGCAGAGGTCCTGCCTCCACTGTGCACAGCACTCACAGTACCAGTGTACAGGCCCGCCATGATATCCAGCAACCTCGAGGGGATCCTGCGAAACAATTAAAATAATCAAAAGGTAAAAATAAATACACCTACAGGAACAAATGTAATGCAACTCATATAAGACAACTGACACAATGACCAGTCAGTTAGAACAAGTCAAGCACCTGATTAAAGCTCTGAGACTCACGTATGCAATTCAACAGCAGTTAAAGGGGGGAAAAAAAAATAAAATAAAATGTAAATTCACTTGCGATCGAGTCTATCAACATACATGTGGAGGAAGCGAGAAACGAATACCGTATATACTCACAGATAAATCATGACTTGATTTTATCGTATAATTTACGGTATTTTGTAATGTCGATCGTGTAAATTAAATGCGGAAAACTCACGCTATTGGTCCAAGAGATTACGATATGCTAACGCCCACCTGAGAGAGTACCCACGGAGCACACGGCCTTTTGTTTTCTATGTATTGTGCCTACGTGACCACACGGTAATACCCGAACTATTCCGAAGCGATGTGTGCACTGATTTGTGTTTTTTTGTACCTCATACCCTCATACTCCTTTATCGTAAGAGCATCCGTATCTACGATGGAGCGTTCGATCAGAAGAAAATTTGAAGCTGGTTTTAAATTAAAAGTCGCTAAAGTAGCGAAAGAAATTGGTAACTGCACTGCTGTGACAAAATTCGATGCATCTGAGAAACTGGTGCGAGATTGGAGGAGGGAAAAAGATGTAAAAAATTAAAATAAAAAATTAAGTGTCGCATTTCTGAACAGGCATATAAGTCGGGGTCTGATTTTATGCTCGATTTTTCGGGTTTCAAGACCCGACTTATACGCGAGTTTATACGGTAGCAGTGTCAGATGAGACAGATGATCAAACCCCCTAATCGAAAGCGATGGGCGCCTGTCCATGTGATTGCTTTTCAGTGCAATGCAGATATGGAGGCAGATTAACTGCCATATGTAGTGTAGTGTACAAAATGTATTGTGCCCTTCATGATGTTTGGGACAAAGACACATTTTTCTTGATTTCCCCCTTTACTCCACAGTTTAAAATTACAAATCACACAATTCAGACTTGTGAATTGAAGGGGATTTGCAGACATTTCGGTCACGCAGCACTTTTTCTACAAGGTCCCCCATTTTAGAACACTGTGATGTTGGAACAATTGGTGTCCCAGGTGTTTGTGATTCCTCAGGTGGGTTTCATTGCTTCATAAGACACCTCAGCTTGCTTCTGTCCTTTCAAGTCCGTAGTTGCCATTGTTCAACATGAGGACAAGAGCTGTGCCAATGAAAGTCAAAGAAGCCAACATGAGGCAGAACAATGAGAATAAAACCATTGGGGACATCAGTATAACCTTAGGATGACCCAATCTAACTGTCTGAAGTATCATGAAGAAGAAAGAACACACTGGTGGGCTCAGTAATCACAAAGGGACTGGTAGGCCAAGGAAGACCTCCACTGCTGATGATAGAAGAATCCTCACTATGGCCAAGAACAAGCCCCCAAACGCCTGTGTGACGGAACAGAAACAGTCTTCAGGGGGCCGATGTGTGTTGTGTGTCAGAGACGACTAACTGCAGAAGACTTGGTGAACAGAAATAGACAGGAGGCTACACTGCAAGATGGAGACCACAAAAACAGGATGGCCAGATTACAGTTTATGAAAAAGGACTTCAAAGAGTCTGCAGAATTCTGGATTAAGGTCTTTTGGACAGAGTGATGGCGCGAGCAAAGTGTGGAGATGAAAAGAAACTGCACAAGATCCAAAGAAGACCACCTCATCTGTTACACATTGTGCTTGTGTGATAGCTGCCACGGGTCCTGGCACACTTCTCTTCATTGATGATGGAACTGCTGATGGCAGTTGCACAATGAATTCTGAGGTGGGTAGAAACATCTGATCTGCTCATGTTCCAGGAAATGCCTCCAAATTCACTGGATGACCAGTGATAATGAGGCAAACACACTGCTGAGGCCACACAGGAGTTTATCAAAGCTAAAAAATGGAAAATTCTTGAATGGCCAAGCCAGTCACCCAGTTTAAATCCAGTTGAGCAGGTGTTCCATGTGCTGAAGAAAAAACTTAAGGGGACAAGCCCCCCGAAACAAACAGGAGATGAAGATGCCTGCATTAGAGGTTTGGCAGAGCATCGCCACAGAAGACCCTGAGCACCTGGTGACGTCTGTGAATCGCTGACTTCAAGCAGTCACTGCATGTGAGGAAAATGAGACAAAGTCCTAAATACGATGGCTTTAGTAGACCTGCCATTGCTGTGTCTTAACATTATAGTGCCCTGAATTTGGGGAAGGGGTTGTGGCAAATATGTGGGGGGCAAAATATCTGCAAATCCCCTTAAATGAAGTCTGCAATGTGCACTTTAATCACAAGTCTGAATTGTAATTTGAAGCTGTGGAGCAGAGGGGGGAAATCAAAGAAATCAATGCGTCCTTCTAAAGAACATTGTGGAGAGTGGTGTATATTAGTAATAAATGTATATAAGGGTTAAGATAGTAGACACATAATTTGAAATCGGCTAAACTAAGGTTACAATGTTCATATGGTGGCAACGGGAGCTTAAATACGCAACATCATTCGGCCAAATGAAACCCGCATGTCATAAAACAGAAGCGCTTCACTGTATGCCCTCAGCCTTCTGTTGTGCAGTCACCTTTTTCAAAAGTGTTCTTTTTGTAATATGGATAGTAGCGCAAAATGTTCAAGTAGCAGGTGCGTTTAGTAGAATAAGGCAGAGGATTATGGGAAATGTGGCGGTGCACAAACACAACAAAAAAATACGTTTCTTGCCCAGTGAAAGAAGTCCATGATACGCCTACAGGATGCTTATCAATATGTTTAGTTTGCTTAAAGGTTTGCTGTGTTAAATGCAACTGAATTAACTGGAAACTTAAATAAAGTAACAAATCAGGAGCAAAGGACATTGGAACAGTCCAGACAAGTACAGGCCATTCAGCCCAACAAAGACCGCCAGTTCTGTCTCCTTAATTCTTCCAAAATAACATCACGTTGAGTTTTGAAAGTCCCTAAAGTCCTCCTGTCCACCACACTACTTGCTCGCTTATTCCAAGTGTCTGTGGTTCTTGGTGTAAAGAAAAACGTCCTAATGTTTTCGCAAGAGTTACTCTTAACAAGTTCCCAACTGTGTCCCCGTGTTCTTGATGAACTCATTTTAACGTCAGAGTCTCAATCCACTTGTCTAATACCCTTCATAATTTTAAACACTACAATTGTGTCCAATTTATTTCTGTAAAGGCTCATCACTCATCCCCTGTAGGCCTGAATCAGCCTAGTTGATCTTCTCTGGACTTTCTCTTGTGCTGCTTTGTCCTTTTTTGTAGCCTGGAGACCCAAACATCACCCAGGACTCCAGATGAGGCCTCACCAGTGTGTTTATAAAGGCTTGAACTCCACACGTCAATATAACCTGACATTCTGTTAGCCTTCTTCATGGTTTCTGAACACTATCTGGCACTTGAAGGTGTTGAGTCCATGACGACTCTTAAATCTCTTAAATGATTTTCAGACCTCCCACTGTGTAATCAAACCTCACATTTGGACTTCCTACGTATAATACTTTACACCTTACGTTAAATTTCATTTTTCACAAATCTGCCCAAGCCTGCATGTCGTCGAAGTCCCTCTGTGATGATTAACAGATTCTCAATTATCTGCCAAACCACCAAGTTTGGTGTCATCTGCAAACATAACCAGCTTGTTATTTCTATTCCTATCCAAATCATTTATAGATATTAAAAATACCAGCAGCCCCTGCACTGACCCCTGCTAATCACCACTCTTAACATCGGCCAATTCCATTAGGGTTCCTCACACCATCACCCTCTGCTTCCTGTGTCTGAGCCATGTGTCTATGGTTCTCTCTATGATGAAAAACTTCCTAATGATTGTGCACCATTTACCCTTACCAAGTTTCCAACGGTGTCGCCATGTTCTTGTTGAACTCATTTTAGCAGACTACCCGAACTCGATCCACCAGACTAATTCCCTTCATAATTTTAAACTCTTCAATCATGTCTCGTCTTGTGTGCAAACGGACTAGGAGTGTGAAAACGCCTTTGGAACACTTTTGTGCGTAGTTTAGTCCAGCGGTTCTCAAACTGTGGGGCGCGCGCTGAAGCTGTACAAGGGGGGCGTCGATTAAATGAACAAGACATCAAAATTAATTTTTTACATTTTTATTTCAAATTGAAATTTGTAAGCATATAATCACGACGAATGCATTATAACGAAAATTAAAATAAAACATTTCTAAGGCATAGATCTAATGACTAACTGACGAGCGGTGCCGCCGCTGCTGCCGCTTTTATAGTCACGTATTTTCTTGACTGCACCACCTCGGCAGCATAGCCAATATTGGCAAATTGAGTTAAATAATTTACTGCGTTTTGGGTTATTTTCATGATACAACTAACAGCGGTATAATATTTGTCGAACGAAGATACGTTCGTCTCGCACAGCTTGATTTCATTTGGGACCTCGTTTACGAGATTTTTAAAAATGAAAACATATTTAATCGTTTCTTTACATTAAAAAAATTATTAAATAAGAATAAATCATTTATTCTTTGTTTTTGGGATTAGAATTACTACCAAAAACCACACAAGGCATTTTAACAGTTATTAAAGCACTTTAAAAAAAATAAATTGCAAATATTTCATCGAAGTTAGCCGAACACATGCAAATCTTATGGATGTAAAAATGATAGGATACCGCGACACCGCACGAGTGTCATACCGTTGTTAGTTGTATCGGGGTTATTCTGATCCATCTTATATTATGCATGGGGCGCAGAATTATTCCAGGTAGAAATGGGGGGGGTGCGAAATACGAAGGTTTGAGAACCGCTGCTTTAGTCCATTGTAAATTTTGTGCCAAAACATAAATTACTATGGTAGTGCAAACCAAAAAGAAGATGTTCAGTGACAACCTGCAGGGCTCTCCAGGACCAGAGCTGAACGCCACTCCTCTAGTTGGGAATGACCAGAAGTTTTGCTGCTTCGTCCTTTTCTCACCCAAAGCTCTAATATGGGGGAACGTCATCCTTAAAGCTGCACTCCTAAGCTTAACTGCTCTGCTGGAGCTACCCTGCCAACATCGCTGAGGTCCAAGCCTTCATTGTTGCTTCTTGGATGTCTTTCTGTACACTTTGTATAACTTCCCATTATGTGTTCTCCTGTGTGTGTGTGTGTGTGTGTGTGTGGGTGTGTGATTGAAACCGAAGGCACTGAGGAATATTCACCCCTTTTTTGACAAACCTTGATGCTTGAGCGCAGTGTGCACACTTCATTGAACACACACAAACACACAAAGAACATTCAATATGTGTCTGGCTTCATGTGCTAACAATGATTTTTTTCAAAGGAATTCAGAGAATGAATCATGGAGGCCTGTTTGCCAAAAGATCACGGGATGTGGGGAAATACAATCAGCACCTTTTGCTTCCTATAAGAAGTGTGTGTCCGGTTCTCATTGCTAGCAGTGTGTCTTTTTCTTGTTTCTTTAACCTGTAACTTTAACCCACTTCCCCCAATCCACCGTATTGATTAAATATTATTTTTTCAGAATTACAATCAGTGACCCATGAGGACTAACGCTAATGGTACGTTTTGTACTTCCATCCCATGATAATTCACCATCATGTTGATGCATGGTTCATATTTTACCCAATGCCATTGACTGCTCTGCATCCCACCCTCTTCCAACCACCTGTCACCCCCCCAACCCACCCCCTTTCGTCACCCAACACAAAGGTATAAGGGGCAGGTCTGAAGAGTGCGCCCTTGGAATCCCCCAACCTCCCATCCATTCCAGCTCAAGCACATGCACAAAGCAAAGGGGAAAGCCAGCGGGACACAGAGATTCACCGATTTGCAGGAAATTTCAAAGATCTTGGGTTTCGGAGAGCTGGTGTGGCTTATAAAGCCCCCAAGATCATTTCTTTAGCTACACAAACATTTCATTGTACACTTTGATATCTCACCGGCCTGTGAAAGTAAGCTTGTATAATATTATGTAGAACTTACAATTTCATGAAGATTAACTTCAGTACTACAGTGGAATGTTGTCATCATAAACAATGAAAATTTTCAAAAATCTGAATGATGACCTCTGACATAAGAGACCACGTGATGCACTTGACTAAATCGAAAACTGGAATATGTTTACAATTAGTCATTAGAAAACAACTAATACTTTTTATGTCCTTCCATCCATCTCCTAATGCGTATCCATGTCTGGTCCACCGGGGCAACAGACCCTTTCCCCACCACCTTTCTCTATCACCTTTGGGAGATACCAAGGTGTTCCCATGCCAGTTGGAAGATATAATCTCTGCAGTGTATCATGAGTCTGCCCCAAGGACTCCTCCCAGTTGGACTTGCCCAAAACACTACCTCAGGGAGGCGTTCATTTCAGATGCCCGAATCGTCTCAACTGGCGCCTTTCAGTGCAGAGGAGTAGTAGCTCTACTTTGATCTCATCCTGAAGTTCTGTGCTTCTCACCCTGTCTCTAAGGTTGAGGCCAGATGCCATGCTAAGGATGCTCATTTCTGCCACTTGCATCCATTGGTCACTACCCAAAAGCGTAGATCGAATGGCAAAATTAAGAGCTTTGCTTTTCGGCTCAGCTCTCTCTCTCTTCACCAGGACCAGCCAGTAAAATGTGCACATGGCTGTTGATGTTGCTCTGATCAGCATGTCGATCTCTTTGTCTCTTTTTCCTGCACTCGTGAACAAGACCCTGAGATACAGCAACCATACCACATGCACCTCACAAGTGAAGCTAAGCATGTTCAGGCCCAGCCAGTACATGGATGGGAGACCATCTATAAAATGCTGAAAGAGATGTTGGTGAGGCCAACAGGGGGCACTTACCCTGTGGTCTGTTTGTGGATCCCAATGCCCCAGTGCGGTGATGGGGACAAAGCGTTGTAAAAATGGCATCATCCTATGGATGACACATAAACCAAGGCCCTGACACTCTGTGGTCATAACAGATCTCAGGGCAGCCTTCATAAATAGTAGGGTGTATTCTGATGCCCAGGCTAAATTACCCACCATGGCCAGATCATTCTGGCCCTCTAATAATCCCCAGTCTCTAATTGGCTGTTTCTCTCACCACTTTACCAGCTAATATGTGGTGAGCATACTGGTGCCAATATGGCTGCCATCGCATCATCCAGGTGGATGTTGTGCATTAGTGCTGGTTGAAGATGTAAAGCACTATGAAAAGTACTACATAAATGTAAAGAATTATTATTATTATTATTACTCCATGTAGTGACGGGTGAACTTTCTGACAGAGACCAACGCCGGACCGCAGCAAACAGTATCAAAACATCAGAAATCCACATGCTTAGAAAGGGCAAAACACATGCATTTTGTACTAAAATATTGTTAGCCTCACCAATACCTCTTCCAGCAACAACCCAAGCTTTTCCTAGATGGTCTTCCATGCTTCGCTTCGCTGGATGACCTCTTCTGAAGTGCAGGTGGTATGGCTGCTGGAGTAACATACAAGAAGAATACCATTATGGAGTGGAGTATATCTTTAAGGAGGCTGATGTTTTAAATAATAGGATTGGACAGGACACAGACGCATCCCATCCTAGATACGTGGGGTTCGAGCAGCATGAGTGTCTTTCAACAGCTGTGTTGGCTATACAGTAATCCCTCCTCGATCGCGGGGGTTGCGTTCCAGACCCCCGCGATAGGTGAAAATCAGCGAAGTAGAAACCATATGTTTGTTTGGTTATTTTTATATATTTTAAGCCCTTATAAACTCTCCCACACTGTTTATAAATATTCCCCTCAGAGTTATACAGCATAATCCCTTTGTATTCTCTTAGATATTAGATAAGATTCATTGAAATTATGTATATAAACATAATTAAAGATATTGAGTGTCTCCGATATCACATATTTTACAGCCATTACGATAGACAGGCCACCAGCAATAAATACGTACAATGCAACAAAAATAGTATACAGTAAATGTGTGTACAGTGACACTAAACGTACGTACATGTACTAAGTACTGTAAGTAGAAAATTAATTATGGTTACTCACCAACAATGACACGATGACTTGTCTGATAACAATGAGTTTTATTTTACTGCACAACAAAGGAGAGCGTTACAGCCCTTAAAGGAGCCACTTCAGGCGATTGTGTAGCACTGCCGTTGTTCTTCTTCAATCCAAATCCCTAAAGCAGATTCCATCCAGACTACTGCCTTATTACATCCACTTACAACTCGTTTTGCACCCTGGTTAAAAGGACACTGCGGCCGTAGATCTTATATTCCTTTCCTACTTTTTAAATAAAAAGAATCGTAGCCTTCAACAAATCCAAAACGTTTACCTTTTCGGCAATCATTAACATCCTCTGTTTGCGCTTGGGCACGGCCCCTGAAGCAGTAGCAGATCGTTTTGGAGCCATAATGAAGGGCTTGACTATGCACAAAGATAAACACAAAAGAGCACAACTCTTTACACAGCGAAACACGTTGATGCTGAATGAGCGAGACGAGACTTCCTGGTTAACACTGCATTCAGCAAGCAGGAACTTAACTTAGATTGGTTAGCTTCTTAGCCATCCGCCATAGCGTCCCTTGTATGAAATCAACTGGGCAAACCAACTGAGGAAGCATGTACAGGAAGTAAAAAGACACATTGTCCGCAGAAACCGCGAAGCAGCGAAAAATCTGCGTTATATATTTAGTTATGCTTTCATATAAAATCAGATAGAGCGAAACCGCGAAAGTCAAAGCTCTTTATATTAAATTATAATACTTTGTGTTCATTAGAGTTACTTCTTAACTCTTTGAAATGCCTTCAGCTTTTTTTTTTTTGTCCAGCGCCTCCTGACTCACCAGTATGGGCAAATGCCCACGTATGACAAATAGTTTGACTCGTCTTAATGTCTATTGGGCAAAACATGAAGCGTTCTGGAGTTCAACAACAACAACATTTATTTCTATAGCACATTTTCATACAAAAAGTAGCTCAAAGTGCTTTACATAATGAAGAAAAGAAAAATAAAAGACAAAATAGGAAATTAAAATAAGACAACATTAGTTAACACAGAAAAGGAGTAAGGACCGATGGCCAGGGTGGACAGAAAAAAAAACTCCAGACGGCTGGAGAAAACAAAATATATATATAAACAAAAATAAATAAATTTAAAAAAAATGTAAAATTTAAAAAACATTTTTTTAAAAATTAAAAAAAAAATCTGCAGGGAAAAAAAAAATAAAATCTGCCAATTTTTTTGGCCCACTAGACCCATTTCTGGATCGTATTGTGTGCTATATGATAAATAGTAAACCAAATGGCATCTTTAGGAAAAATGGTCAGATGGACTTGAAGTTGTGTAGCATCACATCAACCAATCCCCTCTAATGGAATACAAGGGTCCAAAGTTACTCCTTTCCACAAAACTTTGAAAAAACAGTGATCGGTATTATAGGAGTTTATGTTTCGTTGTTGCTGATAATGATTACGATCATATTTTTGATATTTGATTCTTTACCGGTGGTCCTAGCCCTCAAAGAACCACTCCCAGAAGGTTCAAAATTACAAATTTCACATCGCTTTAGACTAATCAGTGATTACGATTATGATGTTACTTTTGATTTTTGATCCTGTACTAGGAAGCTAGCCCTGTACGGACCTCCATCGGGAGGTGAACAATGGCAAATGTCTATTACAATCGAGACAATTTACACTTTTATTTGAAGCACATTTTAATATTTCAAATATCTGACACAAGTCTTCTTGTTGATCATGTACTCCTAGATGAGAATAAGCCATTAATCCCAGCAAATCTCGCCGCCAGTCCTATCCACTTAATTCTTCTAAAGTAACATCAAGTCAAGCTCTGAAGGACCCTAAAGCCCTCCTGTCCACCACACTACTTGGTCACTTATTCCATGCGCCTGTGGTTCTCTTTGTGAAGAAAAACTTTCTAATGTTTGTGTGAAATTCACCCTTAACAAGTTTCCAACTGTCCCCCATCGTGTTCTTACTGAAGTCAATTTAAAGTCCGTCTCGATCCACTGCACTGATTCCCTTCATGATTTTAAACACTTCAGTCAGGTCTCCTCTTCATCTCCTGTAAAGGATCAGCTCTTTTAATCTTTCCTCATAACTCATCCTCTGTAGCTCCCTAATCAGCCTAGTCGCTCCTCTCTGGACTTTCTCTTGTGCTGCTTTGTCCTTTTCGTAGACCCAAACTGCACTCAGGACTCCAGATGAGGCCTCACCAGTGTGTTATAAAGACCTGAGCAGAACCTCCTTGGTCTTGTGCTCCACACATCAAGGCGCTATATAACCTGACATTCTCTTAGCCTTCTTAATGGCTTCTGAACACCACACCATCTGGTAGGTGACAGTGACAAGTCCACTCAAGAAGTACTTCATCATATTTTTTATAAACGCTCCGAATTAGGTCATCTTCCACTAGTTCAGATTTTTCTATTTCTGTTCTTCATCCTTTACATACTGAATCCTATATAATGTGATCGGCCATCTCTGTTTGCTTGTTCTCGGTTAGGCTTCACAGCCTTTGCTACGTCTTCATTTACTGTGTATACATCTTGGAATTTGTGGGTGAAGCACCAGCCACCCAATGATCTCAACTGTAAGGCATGATCTGTCATCGTAATGAGTAGGTTGGTAAAATAAAATTGTACCAATGGGCCAAAAATAAAAAAAAATCATCCTTTCCTCAAAATCATCCATTTCATGTGACTTTCCTGGCCTGGGTTGACATTTCATCAAAAACTAATAGTAGTAATAATAATAAATTTTCTTAAAGGTAGAAAAAATTTGGAGGAGATCATCTCTGTTATGTGTGTGTAGGGTGTTGCCCATCATTTTGTGCCATCGACAGAAGCCTGTTAGCTCTCTGCAGCTTGACCTAGAAGATGACATGGTTGTAACATAAAAGTCCAGCAGACTGAAGTGCAGAATAGCAAACTGCATCATTAGGAAGTGGTGTGCACGTATTTCTGGGTTACGGCCGCTGACAGTTTTTCTCAGTTGCTTTGGACTAATTCTCAAATGACAACATCAACGATTTATTCCTAGCATCGCCCAAACTCACGCAAGGAATTCCTCAATGGGCTTTAAACAAGGCCCTGTGTTATGACAGACGTCCACCGGACAAGAAAAAGCTGTCAAAAAACCTGGTTACGGAAAAAAAAAAAATGGATGTAATCTTGGGAAGGGCACTTTGCACGTACGTTCTGCGTGTAATGGGTGTCGAAAAATGGAGTAAATACAACAGACAGAACAGAACACAAGTAATCCTCTTCTCAGCATTAGATGGCCGGTCTAACATGGCCACCTCAGGAATACGACACAATGGAACAAACGACTTTTGTTGTTGAACGGAACTCCTCACCAAGTGCAGACAGATGGGGTGCCGCGACAACTCTCAAGGCAATATGCAAGAACAGATGATAGCACTCACTAAATTGAGAACCATCGCATATGAGGATACAAATTTGTTCAAACACATCAAAAACAAAGTAGACATGAATTAAAATAAATGACAAACAACATCTGCCGATTGTAGAAACACAGCCGGATTTGTAAAAAAAAAAGGAGTTAGACAAGCCCGACACAGTCAAGAGTCCCGGAGACCTCAGCCAACAAGCTACCTTGCCCCATTGGCCATTCTACAGCCAAGTCAGTGCTGGGCTAGCCAATCACATGTAAGGACCCTTCTACCTGATGATTCCAGTGCTACTTCATTTGAGACAACTTTTCCATAGGCAGGCAAACAAACTTGGCAGTAGAGCAGTGGCATCAGCTGTCATGTGGGGAAAAACTGAATTTGGTGAGCGTTAATAACAGTTTATTATATTATTTATATTTTAGTACTAATGACTAACAAACAGATGCAGTATGCAGAACTAATCAGCAGCTCTAGTCAGGGTATGCCAATCTGAAGTTGAGTCTTCAGTTGGAATTTAAAACCTGAGACTAAAGGGCCACCTCTTATAGTAGCAGGCAGACCATTCCACATCTTTTCCTGGCCCTGTAACTAAAAGCTCGACCTCCCACTGTTATTTTATTAATCTTTAGAATCATAAGCAGGCCGCCATCTTGAGATCTCAATGTGCGCTCAGATTTGTAAGTAATGGTAAGTTCAGGGCAGGGCCTCTGATAGTTAAGGCTTTTTATGTTAAAATGGGGTTTTGAAATCAGCCCTAAACTTAACCGAGAGCCAGTGTAAGGATTCAAGAACTGGAGTTATGTGTTCGTACCTTCTGGTTCTTGTAATAATGACAAATTGATAATTAAAGTTTTCTCAAAACTATATGTGAAAACCGCCACAGCAGCAGGTCATTTGCTCACGGTGGAATGGCTTTTCTTATCGCAAATGCTTTGGTCCACTTATCTTAATAATTAAGTACAATTCTCTTTAAATTAGCACCGTTACCAACTGTGTAAGTCACGTTATTCAAAAGGGATCATGAGCTTTCTCATTATAACAGTCTTACAGTCATTAGTTCATTGTGTAAATCAGCACATGTAAAAACGTTCATTCATTTGTCAAAATATGTGGAGCCAACATTTCACCCGTTGTGTTGATGTGCGGTTGTTGTAAAGGCCGTTTACTGTAAAGGCACACGTTGCATGTCAGGCGACTTGACTTTTGAACTTCAATAATAATAATAATGCATTTTATTTAATCATGCCTCTCTAGACACTCGGGAGGGGGAAATACAAAATAAAACCATAAAACAGGACAGTTAAGTAAATATGTCAAATAAAACTCACATACAGTGGGTAGAGAAAAGAATCCCCCCTTTGAAATATTCCCATTTTATTTGCTTTACAGCCTTAAATGAAAACACACAAATCAATATTTTTCCCAGCTTTACTTACTCAATGCAACCTCTAACATCCAAATGAAAGACATCACAGTTACAGTTCAGAAGAATTTTAAAAAATAAACAAGAAATGCTGAGATTAATAAAGGATCGCCCCATGTCAATGTCATTTTGTTGACCCCCCTTTTGCTTTAATGCCAGCCTTGAGTCTGTTGGGATTCTTCTCTCTCAGCTTTGCACACCTAGATTGAGCCCACTCAGTATTTGCCCCCCCACTCTTCTTTACAGTTGAACTGTTCAAGTTCGGTCAAATAGGATGGTGAGCATTGGTGGTCTGCTATCTTCAGATCTTTCCACAGATTTTGAATGGGATTTACGTCTGGGCCACATGAGGACATTCACTTTTTTCTCCTTCAGCCTCTATGTGGTCCATTTTGCTGTGTGCTTCGGGTCGTTGACATGTTGAAATATGAACATTCTGCCCATCTTCAACTTTCTGGCAGAGGGTAGCAGGTTTTCCCCAAGAATTTGACAGATGTTCCTCCATCCATTTTGCCTTCTACCCAAATGAGAGCCACAGGCCCCCCACAACAGGATGCTGCCACCTCCATGCTTTACTGTTGGTATGGTGTGTTGTGGATGGCGAGCTGCATTGGTGTACCGTTTGGTATCGAGGCCAAGAAGTTTGATTTCAGTCTCATCTGACCAGAAGACCTTTATCCACTTGGCATCAGAATCTTCAAGGTGCATTCTGGCAAAGCTCAGACGAGCCTCAATGTGGCCTTTCTTGAGAAGTGGCTTTTTCCTTGCGACCCTTCCGAACAAGCCACAATTGTGGAGTGCTTGTGAAATCGTTGTCATATGCACACAATGACCGCTCTTTGCCATAAATCATGTAGTAACTCCTTCACAGTGGCCATTGGCCTCTTGGTGGCCTCTCTTCCCAGTTTCCTCCTTGCTCCTCCATCCAGTTTGGATCTAGGGAGGGCCCTATTAGTACCAAACACTTTCCACTTCTTTATGATGGACTTTACTGAGCTCCTTGGGATTGATAAAGACTTTGAGATGTATTTGTCTCCATCTCCTGCCTTATGTCCGTCCACAACTCTATGCCTGAGATCTTTTGAAAGTGGCCTGCCACCCGTAGTCAGGTGTTTGCTGTCAGTTGCACTACCAAGGGAGGGAGTGAATGCTCCAGGAACAGCTTCACTAATCACACTCATTACAACTGAGCACAGGTGGGAGGAAGCCAGTAACCGCAATGGGAATGGTGGGCACTGACACCTGATTGAGTTTGGGGGTCTTTAATTAATCTCAGTATGTCTTGTTTCTTCTGAACTGTAGCTGTGATGTCTTTCACTTGGATGTTAGAGATTGCATTGAGTGAGTAAAGCTGGAAAAAAATATTGGTTTGTGTATTTTAATGTAAGGCTATAAAGCAAAAAAAAAAATGGGAATATTTCAAGGGGGGGGGGATTCTTTTCTATCCCCAATGTATATGAAAGAATTCAATAAACTACTAGCAGAACAATTTAGAAGGATGGAATCTACAGCACTGAGATAGCGATTCTGAAAAGGTGAGTTTTAAGAGGGTTTGTTTTAAATAAAGAATCCTGCTGCGTTCCGTTTACTTCAGAAGTTGGATGTCGGAGCTGGAAATGACATCACACCCACGCTGACCGCCTTCCAATAAAATATTCGGTAAACCAACATGGACATTAAACTGGAAAATCTTCGTTGTGTTTGCTCCATCGAAATAAATAGCAGCCGATAACAATACACTACGCTGTGTTTTGTGCATCCAGACCACGGATAGAAGTTGGACGGCACGACTGAAACAAGAGACACAAATAGACAGAAGTGCTAATAAAAAGTATAATATTACAGCTTTCACTAAAATTTGCAGTGTATTTTTTTATTATAATTAATTAATCCCGAAGGAAATTACAGTAATCCCTCCTCAATCGCAGGAGTTGCGTTCCAGAACCCCCCGCGATAGATGAAAATCCGCGAAGTAGAAACCATATGTTTGTATGGTTATTTTTATATATTTTAAGCCCTTAGAAATTCTCCCACACTGTTTATAAATATTCTCTGCACAGTTATACAGTAAACCCTCGTTTATCGCGGTTAATCCGCTCCAGACAGATAAATGAATTTCCACGAAGTAGGATTCTTTATTTATAAATGTAATATTTTCGCAGTTAGAGCATAGAAAACCTGTTTACGACCTTCTAAATACGTTTTTTTAACATTATTAGAGCCCTCTAGACATGAAATAACACCCTTTAGTCAAAAGTTTAAACTGTGCTCCATGACAAGACAGAGATGACAGTTCTTTCTCACAATTAAAAGAATGCAAATATATCTTCTCTTCAAAGGAGCGCCGTCAGGAGCAGAGAATGTCAGAGAGAGAGAGAGAGAAAAGCAAACAATCAAAAAATCAATACTTGCTTTTGGGCTTTTAAGTATGCCGAAGCACCGCGATAAAGCGGCATTTTTTAGAGGAGCATCCGTATCCTCTGTGCAAACAGCCCCTCTGCTCACACCTCCTCCGTCAGGCACAGAGAATATCAAAGAGGGTGAGAGAGAGAGAGAAAAGCAAACAATCAAGCACCGCGCGGGAAGCACATCATATATCATTGAGGAGTTTTAGTTAATATGTAATACATGCTCTGATTGGGTAGCTTCTAAGCCATCCGCCAATAGCGTCCCTTGTATTAAATCAACAGGGCAAACAAACTGAGGAAGCGTGTAGCATAAATTAAAAGACCCTTTGTCCGCAGAAATCCGCAAACCAGCAAAAAATCGGTGATATATATTTAGATATGCTTACATTTAAAATCCGCGATGGAGTGAAGCCGCGAAAATCGAAGTGCGATATAGCGAGGGATCACTGCACTTGGTTTTTCGCATACCCCTTGGGGTCAGAGTGCAGAGGCAGCCATTGTACAACACCCCGGAGCAATTGAAGGTTAAGGGCCTTGCTCAGGGGCCCAGCAGAGTAGGATCTCTTTTGGCAGTGACGGGGATTCGAACCAGTAACAGGTTGCCATTTTGCAATGATGTCACAATCTGAAGTGGGACAACAGACCAGGCCTGACTTTCCAAGTTGGACATTTGACTTAAGGGGGCGTTCCAGTTGAAAATTCTGACTACCAACTTGGAAAATCTAACTTCTCATTTCAAGTGGAACTCAGAATTGGTCTCAATATTCTGGATATTGAGTCGGGGAAGAAGGATAACTAACAGCCCGAGCTCTCAAAGGACAAAAAGAAGACCAGAAGTACAAGAGGGCAGTGAGCAGGCTGGTGTGTAACTCTGAAGAAAATCTTTGAAATAAGTAGGAGCAGATCATGGAGTACTGTGATGACAGTCAATACGGTACTTAACTGTAAGCCCATGAAGTTGGTATAATACCAGCGTAATGTGACTGTGAGCCTTCAGTTGACTCGATGAACGTGCTACAGAATTTTGAACCAAAAGTTCACTTGGAATACAAGACAATAAAGCATCACAGTAGTTGAGCCTTGATGTGACGAACGCATGAATTGGTGTCTCGGCCGCAGAGGAAGTCTTGAAATGTCACAGAGGTGATAAAAGGCTGCACAAGCTGCAGCGTTAATGTGAGATTGAAAAGACGAGAGTCCTGTGAAGGCCAGTGGAGCAGCACTCGTCACCGTCTACCAGGAGTGAAGTTGGACTCCCCATGGTATACAGCCATGGAAGTTTGATTACTTAGGTGTCCGTAACACAGATACCAGTGGTGTTTGGTGACACTAACCTGTCAGTTTATGTATTCCTGTCACTGATAGAATATTTGAATTGTATAAAGTACAATTTCGTCGTGCACTGCCATATTAACAACATATGTCTAGATATTATGGCTGGCTTGGCTCTTCACCATGGTCCAGAAACTTGTCATTTTGGGGTCTCGCGGACACAATTCTTACACTCTGACAAACGAGTTAAACGATTTGAGTGAAGTAACTTTGGTTTACAGGTGAACCAAAGTGTTGTGCTGTCACATTAACACAGTTCGGCGAAACGCGGTACACATTTGAGAGGAACGTAAAGACGGTTTCAGGAAATGCGCCCAAGCAACTGAGAAAAACTGTTAAGATAAGAGTAGTGTGTGAGGAAACAGCAAGAAGATGCTTGATTTCATTTAATGCAGACATACTGTGCCTTGACAAAGTAATCAAGCTGTTTGTCCTGTTTTGTCGCATCACAAACTGGAATTCAAATGGAGCTTTTCTTTGGGTGGGTATTTACACAACATGCCTACTACTGTGAAAGTGCAAAATGGAATCCTGAGTGTGTGCAGGTATTCACCCTCCTGAGTCCATACTTCGTAGAGCCCCCTTCTGCTGCATGTCTCTGTTAGCTTAGCACAAAGATGGCAAGCATTGGGTTTGTGCCACATATGGCATTTGACACTATGGACAAAAAGTTCCATTTCAGCCTCCTCTGACCAAAGAACTTTCTTCCATGGGTTTATTGAGTCCGTCACATGCTGCTGGGCAAACTCCAAACGTAAGAATAAAAAAGCAATGGCTTTTCTCTGGCCACTCTTCCATAAAGCCCCACTCTGTGGAGTGTATGGCTTAAAGTGGTCCTGTGGTCAGATACGCCCATGTTGGCTGTGGATCTCTGCAGCTCCTTCAATGTCCTCCTTGGTGTCTTTGTTGCATCTCTGATTACTGCCCTCCTAGCCCAGTCCGTGAGTTTGATGGGCAGCCATCTCGTTAGGTTTGTTGTAATAGATTTAAGGATGGGCAGTGGGATCAGTTTCTTTTATAACCCAACCCTTATCTCTATTTCTCCACAACTCTGTCTTTGACCTGCTTGGAAAGCTCATTATGGTCTTCATGTTGCTTGCTTAGTGGTGCTGCAGAGTCCTCTCAGAACATCATGTGACAGATCATGTGACCTGTGCACACAGAGAGACCCTAATCAACTAATGAGGTGACTTCTGAAGTTCACTTGTCATTTATATAAGGCACTTTATTTTCATTACGCTTCAACCATTTGGAATATACAGTTAAGTCCATTACAGAAATTTTAATTTAGTGAGAAGTCAAGCAAAGGGACCCCTTTTATTGACTAACTAAAAAAGGTGACAATATGCGAGCTTTCAAGGCAACTCAGACCCTTTCTTTGGGCATTGAATATATCTTATCTCTGCCGTAAGAGGGGGTCCGAGTTGCCACAAAATCTCACATATTGTCATCTTTTGAGTTTGCCAATAAAAGGGGTCCCTTTGCTTGACTTCTCACTACATTCATACTGTAATGGCTAACACGGGACAACACCCGAGAACTACAGAAAATGTTATTGAAATTCCATTTGAATTCCAGATTGTAATGTGACCAAACAAACACAGAGGGGCAGGAATACTTTCACAAGGCACTATATACTGTATGTAGTACTGGTGAATGTAAGAGAATAAGTAGAACAGGTTACTTTTTTAATGCACTAGTACATTTTATCAAGTAATATTGTGCAAATACCTGTGTGTGTGTCTGTGTTTATATATACAGTATATTATATTCTATATATATATATAAATAGTATATATATATATATATATATAATAATATATATATATATAATAATATATATATATATATATATATATATATATATATATATATATATATATATATATACACACACATACATACATACATAAACAAGGTGAGACACAAAAATAACCAGATTGGTAAAAAATCTATACTTATTGATGACTTACAGCATTCTAAATAATGTCAATGTCAAATTTATTTATATAGCACATTTAAAACAACACAGGAATGCTGTGGCCAAAGTTCTTTACAATAATAGAATAAAAGAAAAACAATTAACATAAAAAATAAATAGAAATAAAATAAATGAACATAAATAAAATAAGTAATAAACAGAAGGAAATGTTACATAATCACAATGAGGAAGCCATCATACTGAAGGTCACGGAATGCAAGTGAATAGAAATGAGTCTTTAATCTCGTTTTGAATTGTCGACGACTCCTTTATGGTAAAGAGTTCCACAGGTGAGGTGCCACAGCTGTCAAAGTCCTGTCTGTCCCCCTTAGTTTGACACACGGTACGAGGGACAACAAGAGACAACTGACCAGAAGATCTAAGCACTCTAGATGGCTGGTGTAAAACACACAATTCAGATAAATAGGCAGGAGCGAGCCCATGGAAAGATTTAAAAACTAGAAACAAGATTTTAAAATGAATTTGAAAACTGACAGGCAGCCCGTGTAAAGAAGCTAAGATTGGAGAAACACAATCAGACTTTCTTGCCCACACCAGAAAAGGAGCGGCAGCACTCTGGACCAACTGTAACCTGCGTGTCAGAGATTTGCTAATCCCAGAATACAGCGAGTTGCAGTAATCAAGGCGAGAGAAGATAAAAGCAGGAGTAGCTTTCTCAAGATCCCTACAAGATATAAAAGTCTTGATCTTACCTAATAGACGAAGCTGGAAAAAGCAACTCTTGACTACAGAATTAATGTTTCTCAAAAAAGAGGTTACTGTCAAAGATAACACCAAGACTGTGGACTTGAGATTTGCAAAAGACAGAGAAAGAGCCGAGAAGTCCAAGACCAATTTGGGCTTTAGCTGATGGACCCACCATAAGCACCTCCGTTTTATTTTGATCAAGAAAATTATTAGCCATCCAGGATCTTAGTCTGCGGTGGGTTGGCACCGAGCCCAGGATTGGTTCCTGCCTTGTGCCCTGTGTTGGCTAGGATTGGCTCCAGCAGACCCCCGTGTCCCTGTATTCGGATTCAGCGGGTTAGAAAATGGATGGATGGATGGATCTTAGTTCAGACAGACAGTTGTGCAGTTGCAGAGTTGCAGACGGGAATATAAACCTGAGTATCATCCGCATAGCAGTGAAAAGAAATGTTACATTTCCTAAAAATTGCTCCAGTAGGGTGAAGTTATATAGAGAATAAGACAGGACCCAAAATGGATCCCCGAGGAACACCACATTTAAGAGGAGCAGGTAAACCTTGTCACCTTCTCTATACTCGCCCTCCAGATCTCTACACCGCTCCATACGTATCTTCCACTGATTGAAACAGTGCTGGAAGTCTTATTGCTTGAGGCTCTTCAACAGGCTTGCCGTTTCTGTTTTCACTTCATCCATTGAAGAAAAACGTGTTCCCTTCAGGTCACTTTTGACTTTCGGAAACAAGTAAAAAAAAATCACAGGGAGCTAAAATGGGCGAATAGGGAGGACGATCGAGGACAGGAATGTTTCTGTCAGTCAAAAACTGCTTTAAGGAAAAATAGAAAATTTGACGTTGATTCACTGTTCGATTTTTTTTCATCCGACATTATAGCGGCAACTCGTGTAGCGTTTGTTGTGCAAATACTGACTGGGCCATTCACAGGATATTCCCAGCCGGCCGGCGGTTTGAGAGGGCGTGTAGGAGAGGATATAGTTCTAGGATTCACGTCCGGCCGACCTCCAGACGGTTTTCCAGGAAAGCCCCAAGCCCAGTCTGGTTATTTTTGTGTCTCACCTCGTGTATACACACACACACATTAAAGATATTGTGACTGTCATGTAAGGTCAATCATTATATTGATTTTAAAAAGCCACTTTTTGGTGCTAATTCCTAGTATTGTAAGTCAGAATCACCCAATATGTACGTGCAACATGACTGCCTAATAATGCAATTGCTTGTCTGATGCGTTTTGCTCAGTGATGGCCTCACAAGCCATCAATAAGTTGGTTTCTTCGATTTTCTTAAGCACGTGGGTTTTCACTCACTGACAATTTGGTTGGTATTTGCTGCAGCCTGTGAAAACGGCTTTCGGTCAGACACCCAGCATTCACTGAGCATTCATTCAAAATGACTTTCATGCTTTCTGTTTTTTTGACTTAATGAATTGTACCCCTGGTTAACTATCTGGGAGTTTTAAATATGTATGTAATGCCAATGTACCCTTCTCAGCCCGCAGAGGCCCAAGGAATACTCCACTGAAAAATACTTTTTTACATGTCACATACCCCTCGTAGTTTGTAGCGATGGCTGAGAAAATGTTTTGATCTCAAATTTTTTAATCTCATGTCTTCATGCAGAAGAGTGGAAAAAAAAAAAGGTTGTGATACGATAGAAGCCACTAGTGACCAATGCTGGACAATAGTAAGTGATGTGACGAGGAGGAGGAGGTTAGGAGCAGGCGCTGATACGGCGCATTGCCACACCCACCACACGATGAACCAACTCCCAGAATCCCAGAGTGTGGCCATGCAATGGGTGACACCTCAGCACCACATCATTTCAGATGGAATCGAAGCAGTGGGAAGTTTTTTTTATGGTGGCCAGAGTGCCATTTCCGCCACCAAACCCCAGGTTGGATGTGAAGAATGTGCAAAAAAACCAAATCTCTCGTTACTCATGTCACGTAATTCACGGGTCAGTTTTTTAGTCATGTGCTCCAAACATTTGATTTTTTTTACTGTTACAAAATAGCAACTTTCCAGAATAGTCACACACAGGATGCTGCACTCGGGTTCCAATTCAGGAGGTGTGACATGTGGTGCCAATGGGCTGTATCAGTGCTCCCGACCTCTACTCAGTGCATATCACTCGATTTCTAGTCACAGGGTGTGTCAGACTTGCCAGTGCTCGCCAATTACAGTAGCAGAGACTCACGCAGTCCAGCAACGAGATCAGCGGTGGAAGCTGGCAAGTCGGATGTGCCCCCCGACGAGAAGTCGGTTGATGTGACATCTGCTTAGGCTTCTGCAATAAGAACATAAGTTTAATGTCACTGTGCTCGGTGCAAAAAATATTTTATAAATCCGCTCACATGTACGGGCCAGATTTAGCACAGAGGGGCTCAGCATTTAGAACTGCTAGGCAAGCATTAGAAGAGAACTACGAAAATGGGCATTGGACTATTTCTGTGTGCATGAAATTGAATCCTCTCTTTGCCTTGTTTGGAATGGCATGATTTACCAAAGTGAGGGCCTGCACATGGAGAGAGAGGATAAGGCCTTGGAACATTGTCCGTCGCACCGGAAAGCTCGGACGGATGGTAGATAACATCATTAGATCGTGAAAAGTTCTCCAGCGCAGTGACGAAAATGGCAGACTGTATACATCGAACATTCCAGTAATGGTCTTGCCATTGGCTTCCTTTCGTCTGTTATGCTGCGTAAATCGCCACTAAAGAAAACAAAGTTATTTTCTCCTATGTGATTTCTTACCGCCGTATCACTAAGGTAGGGATATCGCCTCCTTATAATATATCTGTTTAGGTTCAGGTTACTTAAAATGGCGCGATTAAAAACAACAACATGTATTTCTAGAGCACATTTTCATACAAATAATGGAGCTCAAAGTGCTTTACATGATGAAGAAAAGAGAAAAGAGACAAAGTAAGAATTAAAATGAGAATTAACATAGAATAAGAGTAAGGTCCAATGGCCAGGGAGGACAGAAAAAAAAACACAAAAAAAACTCCAGATGGCTGGAGAAAAAAAATAAAATCTGCAAGGGTTCTGAGTCCACAAGACCACCCAGTCCCCTCTGGGCATTCTTCTGACCTCAATCGGTCCTCATGGTATTCAGGGTTCTCATGGAAGAACTTGATGACGACAATCATGTGGATTTCTGGCCTTTAATCCATCAATGGAGGGACATCACGGTGCTTTGATCAGGTGGTGGTGGCGCAGGTCACCACCAGAGAAAACCGAAAAAAGAACAGAAGAGAGAGTAGGGGTTAGTATGGATTAGGGTGCCACCATGAAAAGTAATGATAATTAATTGAATATACAGAGCATCAGGATTAAACTAAAATGAGAAAGCCATGTTAAAGTAATGTGTTTTCAGCAGTGTTTTAAAGTGCTCTACTGTACCAGCCTGGCGAATTCCTATTGGCAGGCTATCCCAGATTTTAGGTGCCTAACAGCAAAAGGCCGCCCGCCTCACCACTTCTTTAAAGTTTAGCTCTTGGAATTCTAAGCAGACACTAATTTGAAGATCTAAGGTTACGATTTGGAATATAAGATGTCAGACACTCCGATATATAAGATGGATCGAGATTATTTAAGGCTTTATAAACCATAAGCAGGATTTTAAAGTCAATTCTAAATGACACCGGTAACCAGTGTAGTGACACTCAGACTGGGGTGATGTGCTTGGATTTTCTTTTCCTAGTTACGATTCTAGCAGCTCCATTCTGCACTCGTAATCGATTGATGTCTTTGTTTGGGTGGTCCTGAGAGGAGTGCGTTACAGTAATCTAGTCGACTGAAAACAAACGCGTGAATTCATTTCTTAGCATCTTTCAATGATATAAGAGGTCTAACTTGTGAAAAAATGCTGTCTTAGTGATCTGATGAATATGCGATTTAAAATTCAGGACACAGTCAACAGTTACCCCTAAATTCTTTACCTCCATCTTGACTTTTAACCCTAATGCATCAAGTTTATTTCTAATAACCTCATTATATCCATTATTGCCAATCACTATTATTTAGCTTGAGAAAATTACTATTCATCCACTCAGAAACACAAGTAAGACAAAGAACTTATTCCCACCCAGTAGTTATCACCCCCTAGGAAAACAGCTTCTGGTTTATGATGTGCACTGACTATTCTGTAAAGTTACTATTTTTAACAGTATTTTAGCAAAAAAAAAAATCACCCGTTTGCACGTTTTGAGTATACAACTGAATAACTGGCACACGGATCATGCGACTTGAGGAACGTGAGATTTTTCTTTTTTTTTTCCTAGCGTTTGTTGTTGTACAGCATTTGGTCACTAATGGCTTTTCTTATCAACTTCTTGTTTTCTGCATTCTGCATAAAAAACATGAAACTAACATTCTTTTCCTCAATCATCGCTAACTGCGTGGCGTATGTAACCATTTTAGAGCGGAGTATTTCTTTAAGGTCCTGAACCTGAAAAGGCTGGGAGATTCTCCTTGACCTTTCCCTGCTATGGAGGAGTCCTCGGCACGTGTGCGGGTGTCAAATTCAGTTGGTCGCGGTGTACAAACTTTCCCACCTTACTTTATGGCTCCTGCTCTTCCCATCAAGTTCAATTGTACCGAGTTTCTTCACAATGAGAATTTCTGTATTTGTATTTAATTACAGTTCTTAATGTATTTTCAAATTAAATAAGTAGTAATGTTTTTCTATTATAGGCATGTTTTCAGATTTATGCCTACTACAGTTTTTAAAGGTTCCAATCAGTTTGACTTTAAATAATAAGATTTGCCTTCTGGGAAATCATATTTTGGTGATTTTTTTTTTTTTACAACAGTTGCGGATTTGCATTTTTAATCTTATTGTTAATTTGAGTTAAATTTCCTATATGAAACTGAAAAACTCCCCCCATTCTAACATGTACTTATTTGGCGGACGCCTTCATCCAAGGTGACTTACAGCATTTAAGATACAACTGGTTTCATGTCTTTTGTTTTTCCAATTGAAGCACAGGCAGTTGACGTGACCTGCTCTCGGTCACACAGTGGTGTCAGGAGTGGGATTTCAACCCCACTACGTTAACGGAGCCAGAGATTGAAGTGGGAAATCTTATACACTGCGCTTCATACGTATCTGGGGATGGCGGCCTAAAGCGGCCTAAAAACAGGGAGACACAGTTTTCTTAAGAATGTCTGAGAGCATGTGGTGATGTCATTTCCTGTAATGTTTTGACATTGTTTTGTGGTTTGTTTTTTTTCCCTGTCTGTCTGTTTTCTTGTGCTTCTCAACAGCCGGAGGGCCCCTGCATCACCCACCCGACCTACAGTTTCCCGGACAACAGATTCCCCCCTCTTAGATCTTTAACCACGGGCGCCCGTCTGTCCCTAGGGCTGCAATAGATGCCGAATTTGCCCTACGCCCTGAATGTGCTCTACGGTTCTCCCAAGACTCCAGTTCCCTTGTTTTTCCCAGAAGCACACACAAACAAGCGTGATCCTTCATCGTCTAGTGTAGTGTAGATAGTATTTGAAATGTGTTCTTTCACTAGTCCAGTATTTGTATTTTGTAGTGTAGAGACATGGCTCTAATCCAGTGGAAAACTTGTAGTGTTAATGACAGCCGGACTATACGTATATCAAGTACAATATATATATGCATATCTATATACATCTATATACAGGGTGAGGCAGAAAGGACGGGCGTTTTTTACTAAATCACAAAATTGTTCATTTTTTCTTACAAAGAAATTTATTGAAAGATTTGAGTTCATATTAAAATAGCATTTGACAATTTGTAGGGATGGAAATGCAGGTCTAAATGCAAAATACGCCTTAGCGAACGATTACTGAGGCCAAGTTCAGAAGAATGCTTCCGAGCAGATCGACTTGGACTGCGCAGCAGGGCAGCTAGTCGTACGCTTTCCACATTTTCAGGGGTACGTGCCGTTCGTGTAGCCCCCAGAGGTCTTTTGTTCATTAGTGTACCTCGTGTACGAAGAGCTTTAACCCAACCTAGGATAGTGTTACGAGCGGGAACAGCTTTATATCTGTGGATATTGAAATGGCAACGAAACTCATGCTGAACTGCGGTAATAGATTAGTTGTTCTTGACAAAACAGTTGTACGCAAAAACGCGGTGTTCTATCATCCACGGCTCCATAAAAGAAAACAGAAAAATGCTAAGACTTCGCGAACCTAACGCCACCTACCGCACATCTGTCACTCCACCTAGTGGTGAGTTCTAGCCATTTCAAAGATGTCCGTCCTTTCTGCCTCACCCAGTATCTCTATCTATCTATCTCTCTCTCTCTCTCTCTCTCTCTCTCTCATCATATATATATATATATATATATATATATATATATATATCTATATATATATATATCTATCTATATCTCTATACTCTGTGTATATATATATATATATATATAATATAGATAGATAGATAGATAGATAAGTGCATGTATATATCCAGTCTGTAGATGCATCTGTGTATCTCTGGATTCCTAGGTTGTCTACTTTAGGTCTATGCACATGAAGCGCACTCTGTGCCTGTGTAGCTCAGTCCGTATTCCCGCACACAGACTGGGGATACTGGGCAAAAGAAATCAAGCACTCAGGCTGCAGGTGTCAGCGTAGGTAGCTTTTCAAAGAGCATAACAATGAAATGCAACAATAAACATGTCAAGAAATGAGTGCTTGCTACCGACATTTGTGTTTGTACTGTCTGGTTTTCAAGCCGCTAGTGGCGTTGTGTGTCTCTCTCTTTTTGTTTTTTTCATCTTCCTTTCACTCTCTTGGGAAATGTGCAATTATATTTTGAACGGATGGAAAAACCAAACCCACCTGCTCACCTGGAAACTGAACTGCCACAACCAATCACCTGCCTCTCCTTGGCTATCCCTATCTCACCGACCACTGCACCAATTCCCAACTCCTCACCCTCCATCCATCCATCCATCCATCCCTCCCTCCCCAGAGCAATAACAGCTTGGGAAAGGAAAAAAAAAAAAAATGAAAGTAGGGAATGGTGGAAAGTGTGATCCTTCTACCTCCCAACCTGAAAACACAAAGTGCAAGGACCTTGACCTCAGAGTCCAGTGGCTATGGAAAGTGATCTGGCTGCCAGTGATCCAACCACATTATGAACTTGTCAACCTGCTGGGCTGATGTGGGAGGCTAGAAATAAATGGGGTGGGTGGGTGGGTTGTAGTTGGGGCTCTCGGACTTAACTCTGTTCCACACTGCTGGATTGAATTATTTTTCTTTATGGTTTGGATCTGTTCTTTTTGTTTCATAATTTTCCAAACCTCCCTCTCCTCCCCAAAGATGCAGTACGTCTTTAAAGAAAGTTCTCTGGTAACACTGGGTAACACGCAACCACACAGAATAAAACCACCATTGTGAGAATTAAGACTTCGCAGGTCTCAAGGAGGAGTATTTTTGTTGGAGATCTCCTCGATCAAACACTTAAAGTTGTCCGGAGCCCTTTCATTAGTTCATGGACTGACTGATTTAAGACTTTGTTTCTGTCCGCACTATCATTTTCGTAGGTATCTGCTTCTTCTTCAGTCCCACATGGTAGTAGGAAAGCCTCACTAAAATGACCAAAAACGCGTAGTACATAGACAGTCGATTATACTGGACATGCACGCATCGGCAGAAAAATCCACCACCAGGATTAAAACTGCTAGTCGGTAAGTGCTTTGCCTTTTTTGATCATGGATAGAGCATTCAAACTGTACAAAATATAATTTAAATCCATACATTTAAGCAACACAACAAGCACCATGGAAAGCAACTCCTCTACGTCCACCATGTTGAGATATCGTCTCCTTTGGTACAAAGATCAATCAAGGGTATGAGACGTTATAATAAGCAGGATCCAATCAGGGAAGGGCCACATTATAAGCACAAGCCAATCAGAGTGTGATTAGAGTCCACCTTTTCTAAAAAACAGTACTTTCGTTGGTCTGCGTCACAAGGCCGAGGCTGCGTTTTCAGAAATAAACGGTCATGGAGAAAAAGTTTCCAGGAGTCTCCATGTTCTGGGGTAATGAGAAGTCGAGCAAAATGACGCCTTTTATTGTTTAACTAAAAAGATGACAAGAGGGAACCTTTCAAGGCAACTCGGGAAAGTCTGTCACAGAATAGGTCACCTGTTTCCTCTCCCACCTCGCAGTGGCAGGTTTTGCTCCTCATCTACATCGGGTCCCGCTCCCCTGCTCTTCACAACAGATGAGGTGAGGATGCAGTCAATTTCCTGAAGAAGGGGCCTGAGTTGCCTCCAAAGGTTGTCTATTGTCATCTTTTTAGTTAGCCAATAAAAGGCGTCATTTTGATCGACTTTGCATTACATCTTAATGGCTAACACGGTACAACACCCTAGTACTGCAGACATGTTCGGAGGTTAAAAACCAGGGGGATGAAAAGCGAAAATGAGCGTTAATGTCTGCATTTTTAAACCAAAATGTAGTACTCTAGATAGGACCTTTATCGCCTGGTGATGTATTTGCAAAGAATTTACTGCGGTCTCGCCAAATGCAATACGCTAGAACAGCGTTTCTCAACCTTTACGTATTTGCGACCCGAGTTTTCATAACAGTTTTAATCGCGCCCCCCCCCTAACGTTGTTTTGAAAGGAGCCCACTAATACCAAATTGTTCTCTTTTAATTAATGATATATCATACGTAGATGCATATTTTGTTATACCTACTTAACTTTTATCAACATTTATCTAACTCTATATTTATTTGTCTAGTATCAGAATGTAGTTTAAGTTCATTTGTTTTGGTTCCAATAGATGTATTTTTTTATATATTTTCGATTCTTGTTTTCTTTTTTTCACATCTTCGCGCCCCCCTTTTTGTTATTTCGTGCTCCGCCCCACAGTTTAAAAACCAGTACACTAGAAGTTGGAAAGTCCTGTCAGTATAATCCACACTTTGTTTTTACTGTATGTGCTGTGCCATAAAGTAAAAAATCTGTCTCGTTTGGAAAAACACTAGGATCCCACGTTGGAAATTCCCTGTCGTTCACGTTTACATAGCTTATTTACCTCTTACAGCTTAGTTAAAATAACTTTAGATACGATTCGAGAAGAACACAACACAATTCGATATTCTTAAGCACAAAAACATTGAGATGGACCTCCCGACGAAATACATTGTTTATGGTACAGTGGAACCTCGGTTTGCGAGCATAATTCGTTCCGGAAACGTGCTCGCAATCCAAAAAACTCGTATATCAAAGCAAATTTCCCCATAAGAAATAATGGAAACTCAGATGATTCGTTCCACAACCCAAAACTATTCATATAAAAATGATTAAGACAAAATATAAAGTAAAATACATAATACAAATTAACCTGCACTTTACCTTTAAAAAGAATCATGGCTGGTGTGAGTTTCTAAACTCATGTGAGATTCCACCCAACGGGACAACACGCGGAAGAGCGTCCCAAAGCAATCGCAGTCTCCCAGCGTTGTAGCAGTTTGCCGTATAAGCGCATCCAAAAAGATCGCAGACATGCTATAAGCGCCTGTCGTCAATGGGTCATACAAGGAACATTATAAAGATTCCGCTGTAATAAATAACAGCGCTGTTGCTGTTTCAAGCTGAATAAAGCTAGTGTTAAAAGTACTGAGAGTCAGCTTCGTGTTTTGGGGAGCAAGATGGGGACTCGCACTTCACAGCGCACACACACACAGTCACAATGCTGTAGTAAACAGATGTTGACTATATGAGTGAGGCACACAGACTCAGACGGAGAATAGGAGACGATTGCCAGAGAGAGAGAGAGACGCGCTGGGTGGGCGAGTGAGCGAGATAAGGAGAGAGAGAGAGAGAGTCGCGCTGGGCGGGCGAGCGAGCGAGATAAGGAGAGAGAGCGCTGGACGAGCGAGATAAGGAGAGAGAGAGAGAGAGAGACGCGCTGGGCGAGAGAGATAAGGAGAGAGAGAGAAGAACCATCAGCTCAGTTGTGATCACATGACGCTCAGCAGACAAAGTGTATCCATACTGCTCGTATTGCAAGACATCGCTCGTTTATCAAGTCAAAATTTATTAAAAATTTTTGCTCGTCTTGCAAAACACTCGTAAACCAAGTTACTCGTAAACCGAGGTTCCACTGTACTGTGAATTAAATGGCTAAGATTTGTTTGATTTCCATGGAATGTTACAAACTTAAGAGGTTCTGTCGCACAAATTTCCTTCAAATAAGATTAAACGACAATGAACTCTTGTCAGTAGACGTCTCCACGGGGCATGACACTCGTTCCGGAGAGATCCCCTAATGACAACAGTTATTGACTTTGGACTTTTTGCATAACACCATAAGAAATTTAAAAAATGAAGGCAGACCATTCAGTCCGTCGAGCCTGTTTGTTTAGCCGATATCTCGACTGTTTTAATATCTCATCCTGATTCTTCTTAAAGTTTGCCCCAGCTTCTGGTTCATCTCCATGTCTCAGTAGTTTGTTACAGAGTCCTACAACTATCTGCATAAAGAAGTGCTTCCTGGTCCTAAATGCACTTCCTCTTAATATTCACTGGTGTCCTCCAGTTAAGCTGAAAAGATTCTGCTGGTTCTCCATTATCAGTGTTTTTGAGGATTTTGGAGACCTGAATTAGGTGGCCAGACAATCTAAAACTAAACAAATTTAAAATGTAATTCTCGGAGTCTGTCACAGTAGGACATGTCCTGAAGTCCTGGTGTACCTGGGTAGTTCTCTTCTGCACAGCTTCACTTGCTGCTATCTCTTTTTTGTAGCATGGTGACCAGATCAGCACACAGTACTCTAGATGTGGTCTTACTAGTGCAGTGGTTCCCAACCTGAGCTACCCGCACCCCGTAGAAGGCTGCGCCACGATTTGCCAAAGTTGTTGTCCAATTTTCTCGTGGTGCAATCAATATCTTGCCGTGTGCCATCATTTATTAGTCTGTGCTCGAGTTCTCTGAGATGGCGAGAATCGAGCATCGTGCATGAAATTATCACCTGTGAATGAGCCGCGGCAATGCACGTTCTTGCGGGTTTCCCTGCTGCAGGCGGAGTATCAATAAAGGGAAATAGCTTTTATTTTTACAGAATGGAATTTGGACCTTGCCGTGATCCAATATTTGATTTCTGCGTAAGTCCTGACCGTGAAATATCACTGATTTCAATGTTTGTCAATTCTACTTTTGGGAAAGGGGGACTGAATTAGACGCAACACCTGCTGCTTATACTCAGCTAATCTCACCTGCGCGACAATTTTAACTGTGCGGCACGTCTGTTTTTGAGCCGCAGTGCAGGTGTTATCAGGGGGGGCAACGCTCGTCGACTGGGTTTCATCCCTCACCCGTTGCTTCAGGGGGTCTCCATTCCCCTAAATTATTACTTATGTGCCATTTTTCTTGATGCTCCAAGGAAAACCCAAACCCGCGGATTGTCAATCAAGTGCTTCATTTACAAGATTACTGACATTTATAATGGTAAACCACTCAATTTATATTTGAAATTTTGTACACCGAGTTAAAAGCTTATTTGGGGGGAGAGAGGCGACACAGAGCTGGCATTTTTTCTGGAGGAGGCCTGGCATAGAAAAGGTCAAGAAGCACAGCAGTTGTAGTGCGTTACACAGTCTGAGCAGAACGTCTCTCGATTTAGATTCAAGTCTTTACGCTATAACCTTTCATCCTTCTCACATCTGTCTGGATTTTCCTGCACAGTATTTATCAGCCACTAGAATATTTGCGGAATAAACAGAATTATATCATAAAATATTAAATTAAAAAGTTTAAGTCCGCATTTAACTAAGGGGGTACTCTGCTATGTCTGCCTCACCGTATGGACCCCAACTAGGTTTCGGATGTCAAATAAATCTGATATATAATGAATTGCAATCATTTCTTTTTAGCATTTAACAAAGTAATCCGTAATCCGTTCCAAAACTCTGGTCGTGACCCGAGGTTCCACTGTACAGATTACTTTGTTAAATGCTAAAAAGAAATGATTGCAATTCATTATATATCAGATTTATTTGGTCGTGACCCGAAGTAATTTCCCCATAGGACTGTATGTAAATACAATTAATCTGTACCGGACTGTACGAGCTGTATGTAAATATTTTTTTTTAAAGATTTTTAAGCACAAAAACAGTTAATTATACCATAGAATGTACAGTGTAATAGTAAACTAAATGTCCAAACATTGAATAACGCTGAGAAAACCTTGAACAGAGAAAAGTAACATTGCAGGAGTTCGCGCTACAGCCTTACGAGTCGATCGCTGTAAACACGTTTTTTAATAAAAAACCAAGAAAAGTAACCTTGCATGAGTTGAGTTCTGGCATGAAGGGAGTGAGCAGGAAGCTGGGTGGAGAGGAGGTTACAGTTTTGAGGTACAGTCCTTCTGTGCGATGCACATCTGACCGAGAACAATGTACTACAGGAAGAGACTGAACACGTGCGGAAATCATCGGCGCGTACGAAGTGGAAGGGAAACGAAATAGCGCACAAAGAGTTCACAGCGAAAGCACGCATGTCTGACCGAGAACAACGCAACACGTGCGGAAATCATTGGCGCACACAAACCAAAGGGGAAACTGGCTTGTCCGTCAACTGAGTGTGCGGTCGCGAACAGATGCAAAAGTTTGGCGAACATTTTGGTCATAACCCGATTTTCAGAGACGTTCGTGAATCGAGGTTCCACAGCCGTTGACTTTTACGTTTTAAAAATTTTGTAATCATATAGAATGATCAGTAAAGAATTATTCACAATCTTCATTGCCAGTCAGTTGTTTAAAGGCCTACTGCATCTTTTTCTTTTTTGTTGCAACCTCAGTTGTCCTTCTGTCACAATTGCTAGCAAATGACACTCCATTTTGTTGATTCTGGAACATTCCATCTGCACCTGTAATAAAGGGGCCTTTAATGTCCTTGTGTGGCGTATCCCAGCAGCCATCTGGCTCACGGCCTTTGTATTATTCAAGAAATTTGCTTGTCCGTTACTGAAGGGTGAACAACGTCTAGTCCTCCACGTGTTCTTTACTAAACACAATATTTCTTCTCAGCTGCCTTGCTCCAGTCATAACGTCTTTCCGCGATTCGTTATTTCAAGGCGTACGTTATGCTCCAGAGTGCTGAAGAAATTCAATTTTCTTTTCAACAAAACAAAGCTCCAATTTTGAATGAGAAAATTGCGGAATCTGCAAAGTTGAGTTTGTCGGTCTACAATTCCCACTTCATTTGCATAGTAAATTCGGTGCGCCTAAAGCAGAAGCCACATTAAGTGAAATCTAATCGTTGGGAATGTCGGACTTGCCAACTACATTTGCTGATATCATTGCAGGCCCATGTCAATTGAAACGACTCAAAATCACTTGAGGTCGTCAAATTTAGCAACTGCATTGTTCTACTTGCTCCGTTTTTGACCGTCGGAGCTGGTGTTGTACGAAGGGTTAACGGGTATTACGTAAATCCTTTTAGATCACACGAAATTTGACAAACGAGAGGAGAACCTTCAGTCATCAAGCTTGTTTGTTTAGCTAATAGTGGATCTGTACCAACATCTCAAAGGACGATCCAAACTGTGAGATGAAGTTTCAAGGGAAAATACAAGGATCAAAACTGTGAGATCAATCATGAGATGGGCAGACGACATTTGGACTGACCCATCATTTTTTTTAAATTTACGTTTAATTGTGATATCCTCCCCACAACTGTCCTGAAAGAAACATTTGTGTATTTTTTCTGGACCTGTTTTATTGATCTGTATACACAGTTACAGTTTTTTTTTTGGGGTGCAGAATTAGTTTTTGTTAACATTTTATTGAATTTATTAAAATCAAATAACATTTCATACAAGCAAGTCAAATTTTACAAAACTAGGTTCGACTTAAATCAACCCCCACCCAAGAATTTCTGTTTAGTGTAAACTTTCTAAAATGTTAAAATTTTTGGTGTCTTATTTCGACGCCTTCTTGATTTCCACGCACGTTCCCATTTCATTATTTGGATGCGGCACCTGACATAATTAATGCTACAGGATAACAGAGGTCGTCTATAGTCCTATTTGGACAGAATTAGTTTTACAACCGGATGCTGGGTAAAGTAACTATTACTGAAAGACCTCTCTAATTTTAGTCCCATCAGAATCACTCAAATGACAGAATTTCATGTTAATTCACACTGCGAGTAGTTTAATTTTGGACTCGTTTTTACGGGCTTACGGTAAAAGGCCCCATAACCTTTATGAAGACATGAGCATAAAGTCCATAAAAAGATACTGTCAGTGATTCAGACTGGACTAAAATGACGTAGGCCCTCCAGTAGTAATTAATTACTCCACCTCTACATACAAAACTAATCCTGTCTGAATAGTGCTTTCTTCATCCCAGTTTACGGATTATTCAAAATAAACCTCCATGTCGTTGTTGGTGGGGTTTATTAATACAGATATAGAGCAAACCGTATTAATAGACCCCTTTGAGATTTTGTTTAATTACGATTAAGCTTCAAAAACAACAAATTTTCATTCACAATCTTTTAGCTTGCGTTTATTGACATATCTTAACCCGGTCACCTCCATTATTCAAAATTTGCCTTATTGAAAGATTTAGATCGGTATTAACAAGTCAGTTAATTGCCTTGATGTTTGTACTTGGTTCTTCACGTCTTTTCTGCCTGCTTCACAGATTTTGGTTTTCTCTAGAAGGAAAGCCTCTCTACCTTTTGGGATTTTGGGTGTGGGATCTTCGAATGCCCACTGCCCTAGGTGCACGTTTCTTTATTTAGTTTCAGACAGCAGCACCCTACTACCAACGAGGAAGCACCAACCAATTACCGTATATACTCACACTTAGTTCTCCCACGGATGAGTCGGGCTTGATTTCACCATATAATTTCAGAATTTTATAATGTTGTTGTACAAGTCGAAAACTCATACTATTGGTCCACGAGATTATGATATGCTGATGCCCACCGGAGGACAGAAGTGTATTAGGACCATGGAGAAGAAAAAGAAAATACGGACACAGTGAAGAAAAAAAAAGTGTATTGTCAAGAATAAAGTCGACATGTTCTCGTAGTTTATTTTGTCATTAAGGTAGAACGTTGTAAACGTCATTTTTAAAATCAATGTTTAATTTACTAGATTTTCTTAAACCTCGTCAGCACCCTTCTACCAACGAGGAAGCACCAACCAATTACCGTATATACCCGCATTTAAGTTCTCCCATGGATATGTAAGTATAATTTCCGGTATTTTATAATATCAGTCGTACAGGTCAAATGTGGAAAACTCACGCTATTTAATGGTTGACGAGATTATGATATGCTAACCCCCACCGGAGGACGGAAGTGTATTAGGCCCATGGGGAAAAATAAGAAAATACGGACACAGTGAAGTAAAAAAAAACAAACAAGTGTATTGTCAAGAATAAAGTCGACATGTTGACTTGTTCTCGTAGTTTATTTGGTCATTAATGTAGAACGTTGTACATGTCATTTTAAAATCAATATTTCATTTTTTCTCAAACCCCGTCTTACGTTAATGTACACATTAAATGCTTTGTGTTAAGTGTTCCCTGCCCCATGTTATTCGGTACATGCTTCTTAAACCGACTTCCTCTTTTCGACTTTATTCTTGACATTTACTTTTTTTTTTCTTCTCCGTGGACCTGATACGCTTCCGTACCTGAGAGAGTAACCACGAAGCACACAGCCTTTTTTTTCCTATGTATTGTGCCTACGTGATCACACGGCAATACCCAAACTATTCCGAAACGCGTTTGCACGGTTTAGTGTTTTTTGGATCTCACACCCTCATACAGCTTTATCGTAAGAGCATCCCTTATTTATGTTGGAGCGTTCGATCAGAAGAAAATGTTAAGCTGGCTTTAAATTTAAAGTCGTTTAAGTGGCAAAAGAAATTGGTAACTGCGTTGCCGCAACAAAATTCGATGCGTCTGAGAAGCTGAGATTGGAGGAAGCAAGAAGATGTTAAAAAAAAATTTTTTAAAAATGAAGTGTCATATTTTTGAACGGGCGTATAAGTCGGGGTCTGATTTTATGATCAATTTTTCAGGTTTCAAGACCCGACTTATAGGCGAGTAAATACGGTAATCTGACATCGTAAAGAATACTGGAGCTAGAGATCGTGAGTTAGGTTGATTTTGACGGAGGGCCCACATTCTTGTCACGTGTTTTACATCTAAATTTTCAGCAAGTCTAAGCTCTCACTCAATCCTTCCATCAACAAAAGGCCATTCAAGAGAAATCAAGGATGGCTTGATGCAGGCCACAATTTAACTGTTAAAATTTAAGTATGGCCAAGTTATGGCTGGGGTGGATCTCACCTCTGTCCGTCTGTCAATGACGTTGTTGTCCCTTCCTGTTCATCGCCCACACATTTGAGCAGAGGCCCCTTCCACAGATTTTATTTTTTTGTAGTAATTTGCTAGCTTTGTGCACATCAAGGACTTGTTGTTTCGACTGCCATAGTTTCTCCTCACTTCTCAATCCCCTCTTCTCTTCCTCCTTTTCCCGTTTTACTTGCGTTTGCTTTCCAGCTTGTCTCCACCTGACAGCCTGCCGCCTCTATTTGAGTCCTAATGCCTCTTCACTCTTCTTTTTCTCTTCTTTTTTTTTTTTGTTTTTCTCTTCTTCTTCATTTCACTTTCTCTCGCCGATCTCAACAAAGGGAGTCAGCAGGCAACAACCAACCAGCCTAAAGGAGATCTTTTACCAGCTTCCCCTGTGGCCTGTCCTGTGTTCTTTAGTACTAAGAGTGTTCTTGAGCCAATAAACAAAATTATAACACGTAGCTTCAAAGCGTTATTCTAGAGCTGCCAGATCACCATCTCCCTACAGACTCGTAAACCCTGGATTGTCCTCAGAAGTGAGACGTTCATCTTCGCAGACTCTTATTGTTGGCTGTGTGCAGCATGACCGTGTTAAGTAGCTGGGGTTTGTGTCGTGCAGTTACTGTGTTCTGTAATAATGTGTTATGTTTTGATGCTGTATCAGTCTTTGGTTCCATCTATGTGACTCCAAAAAGACTTCATGAAACAAAAGAAACGAACAAGAATCTCACTTCATTACGGAGAAGGCCAATTAGAAGGTACAGCCGTAAAGTGGCATCGACTCCTTCAATGAGATAAGACTCGAGAGCCAAGGAGCGATGGCGGGGTCGTTGGGCAAACGTTTTCGGTCACTTGGACAGTTACATTATGTTATTGTGTAAAGATCACCAAAAAAAAAAACACAAGAGTGGACACGGTGGTTACTTGTGGCTTTTACTGTAGGTAGCCAGTGGGTGGGCAGTGGCAGGACTCGGTTGTCCTTGATTTTTGGGTTCATCTGACATATCAAACTGGCATGTGCTGAATCGCTTCCAAGGATGTGCACTTTCATTTTTTCATTTTTTTTCCCCCCTTTCTTGAATCATGCTCAGAGAAGAAAAAGTTTTCTTTGTAACGAAGTACAGAACTCATTTTAAACGGAAACAAAACTTACTGCGGCCTACCGTATCGTAGACTGCTGGTCAAACATTTCAGGAGACTGTAATTCAGGATTTTTTTTAACTTCAGAACTGTGCAGGTCAAGTCATTTCCACGCCATTAGTTTAGAATCGAGTTTTATTTGTTTGGTTACCTTTTGGTAAGACATGTGCGCCCTTTACGTTTCACAGGGTCCCAGTCAAAAATGTAGCTGCACTCTTTCCCCGTTTCATTTTTTGTTTCCTATTAATGAGGATGAATCGCCTTCTTTAAGAAGTGAAATAGTAAAGTCGAGCCACTTTGGGTGACCAACCGGCAAGTGCTCGTTGAAACGGCCTGCATTTCTGAGATGGGTCCAACTGCAGACCTCCATGATTCAGGAGCTCCGTTGGACAGACAAGTGGACTGCAGGTTTTTGTCACCTGGTTTATTTGACTCCAGTACCTCTTAAGTAAATCGTAAGCACAGTGTAACTGACCTATAATAAAAAGGGACCTCCTCCTCCTCAATGGAGTGGAGCTCTGGGGGTCCACAGCTACAGTAGGGTGTCCAACTCTGAGCCTGGGTATTTGCGGTAGCTGCTGGTTTCTTCACTTTCTTCATCAGGGACCAATTCCTGCTTTTAATTGACTTCTCTTCCCTTTATTTTAATACTGAAGTGATGAGGTAGCCAAATAAAAATGAGATGTGAAGTGAGCCAATAGATGACCAACTAACTTCAAACTCTCTCTCTCCAAATTAGAAGACGATTCTTATTGTTAATTAAACCCATTATTTACCTCCATGGCTTGCTGGTGCTCCAATTTTGCCACAGCAGACATTTGCAAACCAGTTGATTTTCCTTTTTCTAAGCTCACCATCAAAATGTTGATCTGCTCAGGTCCATAAAACATTACGGAGACCTTCACCTTTCAGATATTGTATGATGAACACAGCTTATTTGGTCATGTGTTGGCTCACTTTGTGTCTCTTTATTGTCTGACTGTTAATTAAGGGGAAAAAAGAAAACAATTAAAAGGGCCCAGTGTCTTAAATAGCAAGTTAATTACAAATAAGGAAATAGGACTTAATTAGCAGCAGAAACTGGTCACTAACTAAGAAAATGATTGGAATGAAAGTCTGCACCGACGGCGTCCCTCCAGAATTGCAGCTGGACACCCACTGGTCTACTGTGTTTTCTTGTAACCTTTTTTTCAAAATTCATTTCAAATTTTTGTGATTTATTTTAACATTTTTGTGTGAACAGCCGGTTGACAAAAATATCCAGAAAATGGATGTTTGATAAATCACAGCTCAGAAAGCGAACTGACGTAACCCAGTAGCGGAAAACAAACATCATTGTATTCTAACTTCTGGTTGAATTTTCTTTAGCACATTGTGATGGCTCCATACAGGAAGTTAATAACTTTCTAGTCTATTAATTGGCAGAAAGCTTTATACAAGTTAAAAAAAAAAATAAAAAAGACGTCATCTGGAAGAAACGATGAGACAGACAACCCTTGTGAGTAAAATGAACCGAATGACCGTTAGTCGGCCATTAGAGACAGACACACACACACAGTGTCAGGCAGCAAACTTAATTTCTAGGGTTTGAATTTCTGTACACTTTAATGAAAGCTACTACGTAAAACTTTTTTTTGGATTCAATTTCATGTTACTGAAAGAAAAAAAAAATCGAATACATTTTTCTGGCAAAACGTAACCTTGGAATGTTGACCAGTAAATATGTTAAAAATATTATCATAAGGATGTCTATGGTGTCATTTTTATCATAATCTTCTTTTTCCGGGCTGTGAGCCCTTTCACCCAGTGAATGCCATGTCAGTGAATATTTTTGCTCCAAGGTTTAAGAAACCGAGCTGGGTGGAAACAGTAGAGAGAGGCGCCATCCGTGTGTCTTAGAGCTGACTGGGGAGGTGGGGGGGGGGCGACGACGACAAAGCCGCAGCCCAGCGTCCCCGCTTCTCTCTCCTGGTGGCCCCCCAAACATCCCTGTTTTGGCATACATATCTAATTGTATTACATATCTTTGTGGTGCATTTATGAGCATTGTGCTTCCATTGCTTAGAGGCTAGTAACTGATATGAGATAAAAAAAAATAAATAAAATGGTGATCATATTGAAAGTGGCTGTGTAAAATTCAATATATACAATAAAATTACACAATATGTCCACAAGTGTGCCGCTTCTTTCTGGGGTGTGTGTGTGTGTATTCTGTCTAAGTCCAGAGACGAGGCATTGTTAGTGGTGGCATGCAAAAGTATTCCGTCTCCCATGAAAGTCATCCCAATTTTCTGCATGACAAAAGATTCATCCACTTATTTATCCATTCAGTATTTTAGTGTAAACTCTTACGCTGTAACAAAAGATTTCCGAAGTCCAGATAAACCATTTTCTGTGCATATTTAACTGGAGAAGAATAACTCCAAAGTTTGTGTTTGCAGAAGTATTCAAGCCCCTCCACAGTCACCCTTTGTCGAGACCCCTTTTGCTACAGTAACAGCCTATGTTCTTTTAGGAATGGGAGTATGGCTCACTTTTGCACCTTATTCAGGAGGGATTCTCAAACCCCCCCATTCTTCTTGGCAGAATTTATAGAGATCCTTGATGCTGGTGCGATGGGACTGCCAGCCACGTAGAATTAGGATCAGGGCCTTGAATCGGCCATTCCAAAACATTCACCTTTCTGTTTCTGAGCCATTCCAGCATCGCTTTGGCTTTACGCTTAGGGACATTGTTACACTGAAATGATGAATCTCCTCCCAAGCCACAGCAGGTTTACACTGTGTGCACAATTATTAGGCAAGTTGTATTTTTGAGGATTAATTTTAATATGGAACAAACACAGTGCTATCAGTCAATCCAAAATGTTAATAAACCTGAAACCTGAATGTTTCACAACGGAAATGTGAGTGTGAACATCATCAGGGGAATACATATGTGCGCACAATTATTAGGCAACTATTAGTGTGCAGATTTATTATGCATTGTTTATTTTATTGTTTATTGTTTATTTTCATCTGTTATAGTGAGAATAATAAACAAACACCTCAAAATTTACAAATAAACATCTCTGACATTTCAAAAAAAATCAATCAATCAATCAATCAATGACCAATATAGCCACCCTTCTTTCCAATAACAGTCATAAGCCTTTCCATTCATGGAGTCTGTCAGTTTCTTGATCTGTTGACGATCAGCTTTTTGTGGAGCAGTGACTACAGCCTCCCAGACACTCTTCAGAGAGGTGTATTGTTTTTCTCCCCCGTAAATCTAGCGTTTAAGAAGTGCCCACAAGTTCTCGATAGGGTTTAGGTCAGATGAGGAAGGGGGCCATGTCATTATTCCTTCATCTTTAAGGCCTTTACTGGCTGGCCACGCAGTGGAGAACTTCGATGCAAGTGATGGAGCATTGGCCTGCATAAAAATCCTGGTCTTCTTCCTGTATCACTGTTTGAAGAAAGTGTCTTCGAAAAACTGGCAGTAGGTTTGGGAGTTGATTTTGAGTTCATCTTCAATGCAAAAGGTCCAACTAGCTCATCTTTAAAAATACCAGCTCATACCAGTACCCCACCTCCACGTTGGAGTGGAGCTCTGTGCCCATTACTGATCCACAGGTCCATCCATCTGGTCCATCAAGAGTCACTCTCATCTCATCGGTCCATAAAACCTTTGAAAAAAATCTGTCTTCAGATATTTCTTGGCCCAGTTTTGACGTTTCAACTTATGTTTCTTGTTCAGTGGTGGTTGGGTTTCAGCCCTCCTTACCTTGGCCATGTCTTTGAGCACTGAACACCTTGTACTTCTGGGCACTCCAGGTAGGTTGCAGCTCTGGAATATGAAAGTACTGGAGGATAATGGGTTCCTGGTAGCTTCACGTTTGATTCTTCTCAAATGTTTGGCAGCTAATTTGCGTCTTTTGTTCTCAACACGTTTCTTGCGACCTTGTTGACTATTTGCAACAAAATGTTTGATGGTTCTGTGATCACACACCAATATCTTAGCAATTCCAAAAGTGCTGCATCCCTCTGAAAGACTTTTTACAATTTTTGACTTTTCAGAGTCAGTTAAATCTCTTTTTTGGCCCATTTTGCCTGAGGAAAACTAGCTGCCTAATAATTCTGCACACCTTGATATAGGGTGTTGATCTCCTTAGGCCACACCCTCCCTCATTACACAAATACACATCACCTGACGTGCTTAAATCCAATAAGCATTCAAGTTAATACAGCTTGGAGTTGGAATATACGCATTAAAAATGATGATATGGTCAAAATACTCACTTGCCTAATAATTGTGCACACAGTGTATAGCAGACTGGAACAAGTGTGGTATTTGTGTGTCCATCCATTGTCCCTTCAACTCCAAGGAGATTCCCAGCCCCCATAGCACGACGCTGCCACCACCATACTTCACCATAGGTTTGCTGTTACTTGAGGCCTCGTTAGTTTTACGCCACACATTCCTCTTTGAAGTCTGGCCACATAGTTCTACTTTGGTCTCATCAGACCATAACACCCACTCCCACATCTTAACTGGGTCTTTCTCCTGCTTTGTAGCAAATTCCATAAAGGTTTTATTTGGACCTTCTTAAGGAATGGCTTCTTTCTTCCTCCCCTCCCATAGAGGCCTGTTTTATGGAGAGCTCTTGAAATTGTGGACCCCTGCACCTTCATTCCAGTTTCAGCCAAAGAGCATTGCAGACCTCCGAGACAGACAGTTGGATGTTTAGTGGCCTCTCCCACCTGTCGACATCTCGCTCCGATGTTTAGTTCTGAGGGACGGCCTGTTCTAGTGAGCGTCTGGGAGCTCTGATGAACCTTCCACTTTCTGATGACGGACCCCAGCAGTGCGCAACGGGACATTCAAACTCTTTGATATTTTTTTTGTAGCCATTCCCTGCATTTCAATGACTTTGTTTCTTAGAATCAGCAGAATGCTCCTTTGTCTTCATTTTTGCAGTGATTGTCCAACAAAAGGGTTTTTTTTATATCCAGAGAGAGATGTAAAAGGACTCACAAGTAGTACCTCATTATTTTTAATTATGGCTGTCACCTTTGTGTCATTTATGTGAACCAAACACTTCCAAAGAACAGACATTTAAATACAATTTATTTTTTGTATAGCCCAAAATCACGCAAGAAGTGCCGCAATGGGCTTTAACAGACCCTAACCCTCTTGACAGCCCCCCAGCCTTGACTCTCTAAGTCAGGGGTGCCCACACTTTTTCGGCTTGCGAGCTACTTTTAAAATGACCAGGTCGAAAAGATCTACCTACATTAAAAATGCTATACAGTACAGGCCAAAAGTTTGGACGCACCTCCTCCTTCAATGTGTTTTCTTTATTTTCATGACCATTTGCAGCACTCCATCACTCTCCTTCTTGGTCAGATAGCCCTTACATGCTCTGGAGGTGTGCTTGGGGTCATTGTCCTGTTGAAAAATAAATGATCGTCCAACTAACCTGACTTCTGCACAACACAACTGCTGGTCCCAACCCCATTGATAAAGCAAGAAATTCCACTAAATAACCCTGAGAAGGCACACCTGTGAAGTGAAAACCATTTCAGGTGACTACCTGTTGAAGCTCATCGAGAGAATGCCAAGAGTGTGCAAAGCAGTAATCAGAGCAAAGGGTGGCTGTTTTGAAGAAACTAGAATATAAAAGATGTTTTCAGTTATTTCACCTTTTTTTGTTAAGTACATAACTCCACGTGTGTTCATTCATAGTTTTGATGCCTTCAGTGAGAATCTACCAATGTAAATGGTCATGATAATAAAGAAAGAAACACATTGAATGAGGAGGTGTATCCAAACTTTTGGCCTGTACTGTATGTATATATAAAATATATGTTGTCGTACCTTACATAACTGAATAACCTTTACGGCACAATAACAATTCAGTACATTTATAGTCACTACGGTATTTGGATTTCATAATCGTCATGTGGGAAAAGGCCGACTCGCATAAATAAGTAGAGCCGAATCATGCAGTCAAGCAAGTTGCTCTTGGAAGGACTTCTTATGCTGAATGATCACATGACTCACCCTGAACGAGGCGTCGGTGTGTCTGCCTTTGCTTTTGAATTCAGCCGAGTGAAAAACGACGGCTGTCCGATTAACTGCGATTTTAGTTCCCTCTCCTTTCTCTTTCTCAGATCGCTTTTCAGAAGGAAGTCAGTTTCGTAGTTTTTATGAACAGTTCGAAAGTGCCTTTCCACATTTTCCATCTTTGGAACAGCAATGATAGATTGACAGATCAGACAAACGCACTTCGATTGTGACATTGTGAGAAAAAAAAATCCTCTTCCAACTTCACATCCAGTCCATAAACAACAATTTTTTTTTAAATCCCTTCTTTAGTCGATATAAATTGGAAGGCTAACTAGATCACAGCTGGAGTTTTGCAGTAGCTCGTGCGTTTGATCGTGCGTGAAGGATGACCAGCGTGTTAGAAGAGAAGAGATCTCAGCCTGGCCGCTCTGTACGTCAATCAAGGGAGGATATATGATAGACTAACGTCTAAAAAATTTTTTTTTTGAATGCAACGCAATCGACCTGCACTGCCTTTGCGATCTACCGGTCGATTGCGATCGACACATTGGGCACCGCTGCCCTAAGACAACAAGAAAAAACTCCCCCCAAAAAAAAAAAACCCTAACCATGTAGGGAAAAAATGGAAGAAACCTCGGGAAAGGCAGTTCAAAGAGAGACCCCTTACCAGGTGGGCTGGGCGTGCAGCGGGTGTCAATACAATACAATACAATACAATACAATACACAGAACAGAACAAATCCTAAATACTTAGGCAAACGCTAACTTTGGAGTGGCTGTTCTTCAGTTAAATATCTAGAGACGATGCTTGATTTGCACTTTTGAAATGTGTTGTTACAGCAGAAGGGTTCACATTTATCCATTCAACATTTTAAATTTGTGTACAGATAGATAGATAGATAGATAGATAGATAGATAGATAGATAGATAGATAGATAGATAGATATGAAAGGCACTATATAATAGATAGATAGATAGATAGATAGATAGATAGATAGATAGATAGATAGATAGATAGATAGATAGATAGATAGATGAAAGGCACTATAAGATAGATAGATAGATAGATAGATAGATAGATAGATAGATAGATAGATAGATAGATAGATAGATACTTTATTAATCCCAAGGGGAAATTCACATCTTTTGCCGTGAAGAAAATTATGATGACTTTCAACGGGTTTGAATACTTGCATACCACTGCATGTAAAATAAATAAATTGCTTTGCAGGAATAAACGAGCGAAGCCCTTTATACTTCTTCGATTTCTTTATGTGCCTAATAGAGCTGGTCCAACTCTTTTTTTTTTTTTTGAGCCAATTTGTGGATGAGCTCATTTCAATTTGGTGGAGCGAGCACACGATTTAAGAAGTCACAATAAGTATTTGTTATCTGTGAGTTAGCTGCCAATTCTAATCCCAGTTAAACTACTGAAGGGGTCGCCCTACAACGGCCCACCAGTGACATGAATTAGTGACTGGCAGGCTTGCATCAAAAAAATCCACCGACGTCAAACTGAGAACATCTATCATGGTGACATCCAATATGAAAAAGGAGTGTGCAGAACAGATGAGCTACAAGTTGAAGAAAATTCAGAAGATATCGTATTAGTCCAAGGAAGGCCATGCATACAAATCAATTACTGTACGTTGGTTACACTTCTCAATGTTGGCAGTACAAGTAGTCAGAATGAGTTATGATGATTTCATTCCCTAAATGGCAGAATGGTGTCAACCTGCGTGTAAAAATCCCATAGCTTTGATTTCCAGGGGACAGAACATCATGTGCTCACTGAACAGGGACCATCAGTCTGCCAAAAATGCTGAAAAAGGTTACAGGATTCTGTTGGAAAGTAAAGACCTGAGACCTTCAGTTAGGTCCATAAATATTTGGGCAGAGACAACTTTTTTCTAATTTTGGTTCTGTACGTTACCACAATGAATTTGAAATGAAACAACTCCGATGACGTTGAAGTGCAGACTTTCAGCTTTAATTCAGTGGGTTGAACAAAAGGATTACATAAAAATGTGAGGCAACTAAAACATTTTTTGAACACAATCCCTTCATTTCAGGGGCTCAAAAGTAATCGGACAATTGACTCAAAGGCTATTTCATGGCAGGTGTGTTCAAGTCCGTCGTGATGTCTTATCAATTAAGCAGATAAAAGGCCTGGAGTTGATTTGAGGTGTGCTGCTTGCATGTGGAAGATGACAACATGTGGTCAAAGGAGCTCTCCATGCAGGTGAAAGAAGCCATCCTTAATCTAAGAAAACAGAAAAAACTCATCTGAGAAATTGCTACGATATTACGAGTGGCCAAATCTACAGTTTGGTACGTCCTGAGAAAGAAAGCAAGCACTGGTGAACTCGGCAACGCAAAAAGACCTGGACGTCCACAGAAGACAACAGTGGTGGATGATCGCAGAATCATTTCCATGGTGAAGAAGAGAAACCCCTTCACAACAGCCAGCCAAGTGAACAACACTCTCCAGGGCTTGGTAGGCGTATCGATATCCAAGTCTACCATAAAGAGAAGACTGCATGACAGTAAATACAGAGGGTGAACTGCGAGGTGCCAGCCACTCATAAGCCTAAAGAATAGAAAGGCTAGATTGGACTTTGCTAAATAACATCTAAAAAAGCCAGCAGAGTTCAGGAAAAACATTCTTTGGAGAGAAGAAACCAAGATGAACCTCTACCAGAATGATGGCAAGAAAAAGTATGGAGAAGGCATGGAACAGCTCATTATCTAAAGCATAGCACATCATCTGTAAAACACGGTAGAGTCCGGCAGTGTGATGGCTTGGGCGTGCATGGCTGCCAGTGGCACTGGGACACTAGTGTTTATTGATGATGTGACACAGGACAGAAGCAGCCGAATGAATTCTGAGGTGTTCAGAGACATACTGTCTGCTCCAATCCAGCTAAATGACGTCAAACTGATTGGGCGGCGTTTCATGATACAGATGGACAATGACCCAAAACAGACAGCCAAAGCAACCCAGGAGTTTATTAAAGCAAAGAAGTGGACAATTCTTGAATGGCCAAGTCAGTCACCTGATCGTAACCCAATTGAGCAGGCATTTCACTTGTTGAAGACTAAACAGACAGAAAGGCCCACAAACAAACAGCAACTGAAAGTAAAGGCCTGGCAGAGCATTAAAAAGGAGGAAACCCAGCATCTGGTGATGTCCAGGGGCCTCATGTATAACGCCGTGCATAGAACTCGCACTATAACATGGCGTAAGCACAAAAGCTGAAATGTGCTTACGCACAGAAAAATCCAGATGCAGGAATCTGTGCGTACTCCAACTTCCACGTTCTTCCGCTACATAAATCCCGACCATCGTGAAAACTAACGCTCGTGCACGCGCATTTTGTAACGCCCCAAATCCTCCCAGAATTACGCCTATTTGAATATGCAAATCAATATAAATCGCCCTTAAGCGCAGCCTTCTGTGAAAAGACAATGGGAAAAGCATATAAATATAAGAATTTCAGCAAATACCAAGTGGAGGCAAAGGAAAAACATACTATTTGTATAAATAAACCGTGGTATAATCAACAAAAGGAAGTTGATCGAGTGACATAGCGTGTTGGAGAAACTTGAAAGCTCACATTCACAAAATCGCACAGTGCCGGAAATAAAAAAGAAGTCACATATCAAAGTCGCCGTGAAAAGAAGAGTTGTAAGGCCACTGTCTGAGTGTCATATGAAAGCTTATTAGGGTACAGAGAAAAAAGCCACACGGTGGGGAAAAAGCACGAAATGTCAACTTCAATCTCGACATTTCCACTTTAATCACGTAGTTTATTTTGTCATGTAGTAGAACATTATAAACTTCATCTTAAAATTGTTTAATTGACCAGTTTCTCAAATCACATCGTAATTAAAGTAGCACGTTAAATACTTTGTTTTGTATTTGATCTTCTACTCGTATGTGCTCTGTGTGTGTGAATCACTACTTGTTTCTTAAACTGGCTCTCTTCCTCCAACTGGACACAGAGTCCATGACATTCGTGATATTACAGCTCTCTGAATAACTAAAATACTGAGATGTATACGTGATGTCATTTTCATGATGATAGGAGTTAAAGCACATTATTAAACATGTGTTTCACTTCGATGAAATAATTTATTGCAGCAGTACTCAGGGGTGGCTCTAGGCTTGTGGTGGCACTGGGCAGAGGAAGAATCGGTGGCTCCTTTGCCCGCCCGTCAGTAAGGTAGCTTATGCACAACGTCCGTTGCGGACACTGCATACGCAGTGCACACGCCTCGTGCTCATTACTGAAAAGCATTTAACTTTTGTCGAAATTTGTCGCTGCGTTTTTAGCTGTGTTGTTATTTTCTCTTTCTGTGTTATATTCAATATATATTGGCGTAGCCGTCACTGCAGTCCTTGCTTTTCTTTCCTCAAGTAACCGATCGCCACACAATCAGCTCTGTAATAGACGTTAAGACATCTGTAAGCTTAGCGCCGATTCTTCAAAACGTTTAAAGAACATTGAAATATCTTCGTAGTACATGTTTAATTATTCTATCCTTCACGACACTCCCAGTGAAGAATATAGATTATTTAAATGAAGTTAAAGTTTTATGTGTATAATTTAACAAACATATTTTGCTGAATTTCACCTTATAAATGATATCGTTTCTGTTTCTGAACCGCGAGGTCTGTACAGGAAAGACTTTGAAACGTTTTGCAGTGGCTGAGACAGCGTGTGCTTAATGCCGTATACCGATAATTCTCTTTCCGATCAGCTGCTGCTGTGATTCCCACTCAGATACAGTGATATAAATACTCCGAGTGGTGCAGTGAGAGAAATATGGAAAAAGATGATCCGCTGTGGCAACTCCTAACAAGAGGAGCTGAAAGAAGAAGAAGAAGAAGAAGAAGTGAGAGTAACAACGCTAAAGCAGTTATGGTATTTGGAATACTATGGCTGTTCCCTGGACCATTATATTGTTACGAGTTAATTACAATCAGATGCGTTACAATAATAAATAATATGCGGTTAGTTTCGGTGTATTTATAAAGCCGCGTCAGGAAAATAAGGTGTAACCACACAGGAACAGTAGCACTGCTTTGACGCTGGGTGCCGCCAGTCTGCAAAACCAAGTGGAGAACTTGCGTACGACACGGTATGAGGTACCGTGGAAAAGTGAGTGGCTTTACGCCAAGTGTAGGTTTTATACATCGCGATTTGAACGTGGAAAAGTTCTTACGCAACGTTTCTGTGCATACGCACCGTTTATACATGAGGCCCCAGGAGTTCAAGAGTTCAGGCTGGCATTACCAGCAAAGGGTTTTCAACCAAGTATTAGAAATAAACATTTGATTTCCAGCTGTTTAATTTGTCCAATTACTTTTGAGCCTCTGAAATGAAGGGATTGTGTTCAAAAAATACTTTAGTTTCCTCACATTTTTATGCAATCGTTTTGTTCAACTCACTGAATTAAAGCTGAAAGTCTGCACTTCAACTGCCTCGGAGTTGTTTCATTTCAAATTCATTGTGGTGATGTACAGAACCCAAATGAGAAAAAAAGTTGACTCTGTCCAAATATTTATGGACCTAACTGTATCTGTGGCCTGACAAGTAGATCATCCATCTTGACAATGGCCCAAGACAATTTCTGGATTTTTGGTTGATATTCTGTCTCTCCACATTAATTTTTTTTTTTGTTACGGAGTGGAATGTGTAACAGCAATTTGTTAATCGAGAGGGGGCAAGATATAAACTGCTGGTTGCTGCCAACAGGCAATCAGACAGCCAGCTGAGCAAACTGAAGAGAAACACGGGGCCAAAACAGGGCTAGCTGTGGATTAGTTACACTTTGTATTGATCTTGTTTCACTGTTCACTTAGACCTAAAGATCATCTCCTCTTAGCACTGGCCTACATAGCCTGGTCTTGATCCACTACTAGTATGGTACTCTCCGAGGCAGCGTTTCACAGCCTTTCTGGTGTCATAACCCACTATTTCTCCATGTAAGTGTCTTTGTGACCCACCAAGTGAGTGACAACCCACCATGAACTACTGCACAATCAACACCATTAAAAATAAAAGCAACTTGCTACTCACCAGCTGCAACCCACAACCCCACTCCCAGTAGTTGGGAAAAGCTGCTCGAAGGTACACTGACTCATTGTGTCCAAGTGGTTTTATTTATATACTTTATTAAACAGCAAATTGGCAGCTGATGCTACCATATAGAGGTTTTCCAGAATTCATGAAACAAAATCCCACCATGTTCAAGAATTCATAGAAAAACACTTACCTGCAGTCCCAGCAGTGCAGCTACAAATGGGCCTAATTGTTAGATTAGATTATGGAGAAGGGAAGACAACGATAAGGAAATGTCACCAGGAATTCAAGGGGAAGGACATCTACAGATGGAAACTGACCAGAAAACGGACGGCATTCCGGATCCTGGATGGCTGTGTTGGAGTAGAAAGAGAAGATTAAGCAGGTGAGCACCTTACATTTCCGTTTACTGAAACTTCCAAATCAAGAGTACGAGAAGTCGGTTTCATGTTTTATCACGAAGTGTAGTCGGACTGTAAATCACTCTTAAAACCTACAAATGCACATTTCTGAACTGAGGACTTGAAAGGGCACTGGAGGCAGTAGATCTGTTATATGGTAGGTCAGATTACCATTTTTATGTTTTCTTTAAGCATAGCTTTACTCCAAAGTCGGTCATTATTTTCCCCAACGTTGGACTTCTTTTTATGATTTCACCAGCCAATCTACTTTTTGATTCGGAGGAACGTCAATCTTGCCCTTGGTGAAGGCATGTTATGTTACAGGGTGACAAGGAACAATCCACCAAGCACACACATTCCGAGCTAAAATATCTTCAGTCAGGTCACATCAATCAATTCCGGATATTTCTGGAAACACGTTCAACCACTCCATTAATTCTCCATCAGCGAGGTCTGATTTAACATTTTTGTTGAAGAAAGGCGCTACATGCCTTATGCAGAAGTCCTCAAGCTGGTAGACTTTGAGCCATGAAGTAAACCATAGACAGATAGCAGCAATATACTGATACAAAAAACAATATTAAATTAAAGAGAGATAACAATGAAGGTATAACAGACAATAACTTTGTATAATGTTAACGTTTACACCCTTGGGTGGAATTGAAGAGTCGCATAGTGTGGGGTCTCCTCAGTCTGTCAGTGGAGCAGGATGGTGACAGCAGTCTGTCGCTGAAACTGCTCCTCTGTCTGGAGATGATCCTGTTCAGTGGATGCAGTGGATTCTCCATGATTGTCAGGAGTCTGCTCAGCGCCCGTCGCTCTGCCACGGATGTCAAACTGTCCAGCTCCGTGCCTACAACCGAGCCTGCCTTCCTCACCAGTTTGTCCAGGCGTGAGGTGTTCCTCTTCTTTATGCAGCCTCCCCAGCACACCAGAAGAGGGCGCTCGCCATAACTATCTGGTAGAACATCTGCATCATCTTATTGCAGATGTTGAAAGACGCCAGCCCTCTAGTGAAGTATAGTCGGCTCTGTCCTCTCTTGCACAGAGCATCAGTATTGGCAGTCCAGTCCAGTTTATCATCCAGCTGCACTCCCAGGTATTTATAGATCTGCACCCTCTGCACAGTCACCTCAGATGATCATGGGGTCCATGAGGGGCCTGGGCCTCCTAAAATCCACCACCAGCTCTTTGGTTTTGCTGGTGTTCAGGTGTAATTGGTTTGAGTCGCACTATTTAACAAAGTCCTCGATTAGGTTCAGAGCCGGCCCTAGACAATTTCAGGCCCGAAGCAAACTGATACCGACGGGGCCCGACCCCTGCAGCTAGGGGGTCCGTGGCAGAGCTCCGGCCGCCAAGCGATTTCCTGCATTCCGAGCTGCAGAAATGCGTTTTCCCGGCATCTACAAACATCACTTTTTGACGTAACACACTGACAGGAGCCAAATTTGCAGGCTGTCAGCTCAGACTGTCGTACAAGGCCCTGAGTGATGGAGGTCAGAGTGGGCCCGCACAAATGTCTTTAGTGACAATCCATTAACAGATAAAGCTACATTTTTGCCAGCTTTTGCTGTTTCCACCAGGCAGCACGTGGAGGTAAATAGCTAGGCCAAGCACTTTTTTTTTTGCTTTTTATATTTTTATATATTTTTTTATTTTATTAAGATGAGATCCACATTATTTTTTTTTTTACATTTTTATTTCTTTTTAAAGCTTGTTTTCATACTTTCGAGATTTCTGTATAAAATATCTTACCAGCAGATACTGAAATCTATTTCACACAAAAGACACTTTTCGAACCCTGGCACTGGCAAACTCATGAATAAGTTCAGAATAATCAAGAGATTCGACTATCTCTTGCTCAACTGAAATCAATGCCCGACTATTCAGACGTTCGTGGCTCATGGAGCTTTGCAAGTAATTTATGATAAGCTTGAGTTTTCAAAAACTCCTCTCCACCGAAGATACCGTTATAGGCACAGTCAATGCTATTCTGAGAGCCACAGTAACATTAGGCATGACAGTTGCTAACTCCTTGCTAGGAACTAAATTGGCAAACATGCGAATTTCACTGCATAGTGCGTGTGGATCAACATCTGATTCATTATTCTTCGAGTCAGTTAATGCAATTTTCAAGTCCACAAAGTATTTCATCAAGGTATTATCATCCATGGATGATATTAACTGATAATTATCATTTTGCAGAAATCCAAAATTGTTGAAATGCTGTTTCATTTGATCAAACCTCTCACTCATGGACATGATTGCTTGATCCAGAAGGACAAGAAAGAATTCTGTGCGAACTTTTCCTTTGGATCAGTTATTAACTCATCCCGGACTTCATAATTGAAATGGCGCTTTGTTCGTCTCCTGCGTAAACTGGTTATTGCAGGAAATGCGACATCCTCGGACGGCATCTCCAATTCATTAGCGAGCTCTCTGGTTGTAGCTTCTGCTAATTCTAGTCCATTTTCTCTGTACGAAAACCAAATAGTCAGAGACACTGTTGATGCATTTGAGAGCAACATCATAGTGCATATTTTCATTTTGCTGGCTAAATTGATCTGTGAAAGAATGTCGTACCAAATCGCTAAGGAAACAAGAAATGGAAAATTTTTCAGCTGCTTGGCTAATGCAGCGGGCTTCAGTTCTAGCCTTCGGATCTTTAGAAGCTTCAGAAACATCTAGCAGCACGTCATACACAGAGCCTATTTGGAATCTGCCAGCTTTAACACTCTCAATCCTGCATTCCCATCTAGTGCCACAAATGCGCTTCAGAGTGAAATTATTCATGTGCTTCTCCAGAATCTGCCAGCGTACTGTAGAAGCACTAAACCGCAAATAGATCTGATGTAACGTTCCAAAAAGAGACGTGGCAGTTGGTGGCGATTTAGTCATGTCTCCAACAAGCAAATTAAGGCTATGACAACCGCATGGGATGTAGAATGCTCGTGGATTTTTATCCAGTATTCGTTTTTGAACGCCACTGTGTTTGCCTTTCATATTGGAACTGTTATCCTATCTCTGTCCCCTGCAGTCACCTAGGTCCAATTTCAACTCCGAGAGCATCGGTAAGCATTGGTCTGTGAGACTGGAGCCAGTGCTATCATCAACGGCTATGTACCCTACAAAATATTCTCAAACTTCCACTGAGGAGCCATCAATATGATTATTATCATCGTCATCTGCTGTTCATGGCTTATATCAGGAGTGCAATCAAGAATGATTGAGAAATACTTGGCCTTATGAATATGGGAAATTATTTTCTCTAACAAAGCATTACCCATCAACTGAATTATTTCATTTTGCACGTTTTTGCCCAGATAATGATCGTGGATTTCATTGTCTGTAATCCTTCGAACATGCTCTTGCATGCACGGATCAAATTTGGCTAACAATTCCACTAACCCAAGAAAATTGCCATTATGTGGGGCAAATATACGATCGCTAGAACTTCGAAACACCAGGTTTCTTTCACCCAGAAACTGAATATTACCATAATTCCTGTTAATACATTGCGCCAATGCTTAATTTCTCTTATCAGAAGTTCTTGTGCAAGCTTATCAAGCAATTTTGAAGTTCCAACCAATCCTTAAAGGCACGTATATGGTTGGCAGATATTTCGTGACTGCACACGTCTCGGGACAAATTTCTCCAATCACCCAACCGTCAGTAGTCAATTTGATCTGGATATTCGAGAATAACTTGCAGCAGAAACAAAAAACTGCATTTTTCTTCTTTGAGTAAACAAGCCAGGGCTTGTCAACAAATTCCCCATTTGGTAATTTTCGGGAATAAAAGGAATCAGAAAAATGGTGCCCATCATCATTCGTTGGAGATTTAATTCCAGTTTCGCGAAAGGGCCCATTTGGACTAGGAAGACACGTTCCTTATCTGTGATTGCTGCACCCCACAAACCTGGATTTCCCCAACTAAAGGAATCGAAATCATTATCAGCCTCGTCGTGATCTTCATCTTTCTAGTTAGAAACCGAAATGGCTGGCAACGTTGCTAAACCTGACGAAAAACCCATGTCCATGTCATTCTTAACGTTATCGGCTTCTGACTCTTCGGAGTCGGATACAGGTTTGTGGGGCTTGGACGGCATTGCGGTATCTTCGACTAATGGAAGTTGAGTCCTGGTGCTAGTGGTAACCATTTTCATTAGGAAGCGTTGCAAAGCGCCTTTTTGGGTAGCGAAGAATTCATCTTTTGCTGCTTTTTCTTTACGTTTTTGAGCACCCGATTTATATTTCTTTGTGGCGGTGGAACTGAAGACATTTGGAATACAATAATTTCAAGCTGTGGAAATTCGGCAAGGCCTAACTACTATCTACAAGACGTTCTTTCTAACAAAATGGAAATATGAAGGAAAGTGATGGCTTTACGAAGAGAAGGGCCTCTTTTATGCTCTGTTGAAAATGCAGTGCGGCGGAGCGGCCCTCACTGAAGCGTAAGTGGCCGCCTACTGAGGACAGAGGCAGCAACAGGCGCGCGGGCCTGAGTGAAGCGTAATGAAGATTGGAGTGCCAAGTGGAGATGTCCATGTGGAGTAATTAGGTGATGGAATTGGTTGCCCGTGAATTATATATATAAAAAAATTAGTAATAGAGGTGGGAGTGAAGGAGTCTGTTGCTTCATTGAGCCCTCCGCAGCAGCGTCGCATCACAGGAAAAAAAAAACCTTGGGCGCAGTGGGCGTCCTCCAGCTGTGGGCCCAAAGCGGTCACTTTGTTCGCTTTGTCCTAAGGCCAGCTGTGTTAGGTTCCTAAGCTCCTCCTCCTGCCCACTCCTGATGCAGCCCACCATAGCAGTGTTGTCTGTGAACTTTTGCACGTGGCAGGACTCTGAGTTGTATTGGAAGTCTGATGTATGGTGGCTGAACAAGACCGGAGAAAGTCCAGTCCAGTGCGGCGCTCCTGTGCTGCTGACCACAATGTCAGACCTGCAGTTCCTGAGATGCACATACTGAGCTCTGTCTGTAAAATAGACCACGATCCATGCCACCAGGTATGAATCTACTCCCATCTCTGTCAGCTTGTCCCTAAGGAGCAGAGGTTGGATGGTGTTGAAGGCGCTAGAGAAGTTCAGAAACATAATTCTTACAGCACCACTGCCTCTGTCCAAGTGGGAGAGGGATCGGTGTTACATATAGATGATGGCATCCTCCGCTCCCACCTTCTCCTGGTGCATGGTGGATCTGTGGCCTCAAGTGGTGAAGCAGCAGGCGCTCCAAGGTCTTCATCACATGCGACGTCAGAGCGACAGGCTGGAAGTCATTCAGCTCACTACGACGTGATACCTTTGGGACTGGGGTGACGCAAGATGGTTTTCCAAAGCTTCGGGACTCTCCCCTGTTCCAGGCTCAGGTTGAAGATGCGCTGTAGAGGACTCCCCAGCTCCAACGCACAGGCCTTCAGCAGTCGTGGCGATACTCCATCTGGACCCACTGCTTTGCTGGCATGAAGTCTCCTCAGCCCTCTACTCACCTGGGCTACTGTAATTGTGGGTGGGGATGTCTCTCCTATGCTGGTACTCCGAGGTGAGCGTAGGTTAGGGTGGTCAAACCTGTTAAAGAAGTTGTTCATCTGGTTTGCTCTCTCCACGTCTCTCCCGATGGTGGCACCCCGCTTCGAGCTGCAGCCAGTGATGATCTTCATCCCATCCCACACTTCCTTCATGCTGTTATTCTGCAACTTCTGCTCCAGCTTTCTCCTGTACTGCTCCTTCACCGCCCTGAGCCGGACTCGGAGTTCTTCCTGCATGCACTTGAGCTCATGCTGATCACCATCTTTAAAAGCCCTTTTCTTCTGGTTCAAAAAGCCCTTGATGTCATTTGTAATCCATGGCTTGTTGTTAGCATAGCAGTGTACTGTTCTTACTGGAACTACAATGTCCATACAGAAGTTGATGTAATCAGTTATGCAGTCAACAGCGTCTTCAATGTTCTCACTATGTGACCCCAGCAGGATATCCCAGTCTGTAGTTCCAGTCTCTCAGAGCCTGCTCTGCCTCAGGGGACCACTTCCTGAATGATCGTGTGGTTGTAGGTAGCTCCTTCTCTCTTGGTTTGTAGTGAGGCTGAAGCAGAACCAGGTTATGATCTGCTTTCCCAAGTGCAGGCAGCGGGGTGGCGCTGTATGCGTCTTTAACGTTTGCATACAGTAGGTCGATAGTCCTATTTCCCCGGGTGTTACAATCCACATACTGGGAGAAGGCAGGTAATGTTTTGTCCAGCATCACATGGTTAAAGTCTCCAGCGATTAGCATAAGCGCCTCGGCGTCACCCGCTATCTTCACGTCCGCCCGAGAGGGGATGTAAACAAATGCTCCATTAAGTGAGATCATGTTGGCATTTGTACCCATGACCACTACATCAATGTTGCATTCTAAAGCAGTGGTCTTCAATTTTAGTCCTAGTGGGGCCCCACTGTCAGTTGGGACAGAATGAGCGAACATTAAACAAAAACAAAAAAAATTGTCATCATACTGGCATAACAGTTAAAACAGAAAATAAAGATGTTGTCCACTCTTGGTATTTTGTCATGTGGTACTTTTCAACAATTCTTCTGTAATCAGAAAAAATCAATTATTATAATTGAAAGGGGTCAGAGGCAGAATACAATCTGTTGCTGGCTTACTACCAGGAACGAAGTTTACTCGTCAATGTGGCACTCCCAAATTTTGTGAAAGGACAAACATACAGTGGACTGAGAAAGTCTTCAGAGCCGTCACTTTCTGCACCCTTTATTGTGTTGTAGATTTCACTTGAAATGGAGTTATTTGCCATTTCTTCCCATCAGTCTTACACTTGGTAAACCATAACGACAAAATTTGAATGTTTTCAGAAACAACCGTACATCTTTCTATTATAAAAGGAAATCCTGCAACGAACCTCCGTGAGAGAAGAGATTTTGAAAAGTCCTGCCCTCCTCTCAAACATTTACAACCACGCACACTGAACAATCATTTCTCATTGTCGGACTGTCGGACACAGTTCATGTGCTCTCAACACTTATAAATATGAAAAGTCCTCAGTTATATCCTTTAAAGAAGCTTTTCTGGATAGTATTTTTAGACATAAAATCTATTAGTTTCCTTCGATGTGGTCCTTTTATGGACAGTAATTTTATACGTTCAAGATGACACGTCAAAGACTAAGAAAAGAAGAAAGGGCAGTACGTTAAAGAGAGGCTCAAAAGCGTTGGAGGGAAAAGAATTCAAAAAAGAACAATAATAATCTAAGTGCAAATTCAGAACAAAAAGAAAATTATAGTCAGCCTGGACCAAATAGAATTGAAAACCTAGCAGGCCCAAGCGGGGGGCAGAAATAAAAGAAAGGGTAGAAGACAAAGTAGAATGTTGTAAAGAGGCAGAGCAGAGAGATTATGAAAGTATTAAAATTGAAAGTCTCAAAAAAATTATATTAAAGATCGCAAGAGCACTAACAAACAGAAATTATTAATAAGTGAAATAAAAGAACAGCAAAAAGATATTGAATACATGGACATAGGTGAAATGACAGAAGAATGTAGATATTGTTCAGCTTTAAAGTTTAAGTCGGAGACTTGTAGATCGTCTAATTCGTGTTGCCATCATGGAAAGGTAGCATTTCTTTCCAATGAAGAGGCTACCTGCAAGAATTAAAAGATTTGTTGTTTGGTGAAAGTGAAATCCACATACGCGAGCAGCAGAGATGCAAAGTGGCTGGCGTGAGAAGCATGGAGTTTCTTGGAAAGTCTGTATAAGCTTTACACACCTGGATTTGAGCAGTTCATGCCTTTCTTCCCAGCAGATCTTCTCATCCTCCTTTAGATTTGATGGTGTTTTATCTTGGTAGAGTAATATATATATATATATATATTGCTCTACTTTCCCCTATTGTATTATTAATATCTAGCCTTAGAATGCCTAATCTCACAGACTTACCACTGTATATAACTTATCCCCACCTTCCCTTCTATATCTATAACCTCAGGCAATTAGATGTAGTAAAAAGACAAGCAGGAGTTAAGTTACACATAAAATAATGTATTACTGATAATATTCATAAATAATAACAAAATGCAAAGTACATTTGAATATTGGCAACCATACAACCTGATAAAATGGTGATGTGTAATTCAGGTGGCACACAGACTTGCAGTTACTTAAAATGTCTCTAGTTAAGGCATCGTTGGTGCTCAGCTTTCAGCCACATGTCTGTTCAATATGGCTGCTGAGCTGTGCTCTTCATTGTGTTGTCTTCATCATCATATGTGGGTCAGTCAGAGAGAGAGAATGTGGTTGAGCAAGTACATTTATAGATGTTCTCTCCAATTCCTAGAACCAATAGGACATCATGGTACTTGAAGGCCTCTGAGACAAGCCAATTCCAAACAGCCATACCTCAGACCAATGGGTGAAATAGAACATCTTATCTCCTGCCCCCCCAAGACCATATATTACACTAAGCTGGCTTTGTGTGGGGGATCAAACTGGTTTAAGACACATCCCCAAATCCTGTCATAAAATTACAAAGAGACAGTCGTAAAAGGGTGGGGGGCAAACATGAATACCTCTCACCACTTGGTTTGCCTAAATTATAAATAAAGACATACAAAACATTTATCAAGTTATATGCAAAATCTACATCACAACACTCCACCCGATGAATGTTTTGTACAATGTCTTTATACACAATGTCTTTAAATTGTTTCAAGAGTCTGATGCGTAACTTGTGCATTGATTTGCAGTATTTGCTCTCCCAGTGTTAAAAGTTGTCCGTGACCATTTGTCCATTACATATCTTCTTTATTTCAAAGACAATCTGAAGAACTTGGAAGCGCTCCCGATGACTTGTATCTGCTCCAGCTTGCGTCAACTCTTTCTGCAGTCTCATATGTCATCAGATCTGGTGGTTCAAAATGAGACAAGTCCACACCTTCCACTAAACTAGCCCACTACAATTTAGTCTATTGTGTGAATTTTTAATCTGTACTTGTTCTCTGTCTAACTGCTAATTAGACCCCTGTCCCAAACTACCTAAGCATATGCAACTGTACAATTAACATCAAAATTTGAAAGGTAACATGCCACAGGTGCCAGTACAACCACTTCTGCCCAAGTGCCACTGCATAAACTGTTCACAAACCAACATTTGTGGCCCCTCTGCACACATTTGGGGTTGACTTAGTTGCCTCTTGTGCTTTCCTACCCATGGTGCAACTCTTGACTGCCATCAGCCTTTACCAGTATAGGCTGGCATCACCACCATGAGACATCAAAGCTATGCAACTCTCATCATTCCCCGTAGGCCACCCCTAGAGTTGTTTGCTCACCATATGCATACTCATTGTGCTAAACACCTCGGTTCAGAATTGGCCCACTGGTCCTGTGCCTGCACCATAGCCGACAATCTCAGCAGGGCTTCCATATTTTCCCAATTAGACTATATCTAAACATCGGAGCCCATATGTCTTGCAAATGTACCAGCTGCACCTGCTTTCCTGAAAAGTTCACCAATTTGCTCAGTATACCTTTTCTTATATTAATTATCCCTCTTAATTAATTAATACCCAGAATGTATACTTTATGAGCCCAAAAGAATCCCCTTATTTTGGCATTCCTAACTGGTTTGTTCAGTTTCCACCCCTTGGAATATAAATTTGCTGCAGTAATGAACAAACCTTTCCTTTTAAACTATAGCTATTGTGACTAGTCCTATTATTGCATGACTTGTGGACTTGTTACTCACTTAAACCCCAGTAAGTGTCTTTTTCTTGCTGTCTCTTCAATTCTTCTTCATGTCTTTGTCTTTGCATGTTGTCTTTTCTTCATTCTGCTATGTAGGCAGGTCTGCAAAATGGAAGGTGACAAAGCAGTTTCTGTCCATCTCATTTTCTTGGCTGTCGACCTGGTGCCAAAACTCAAACTTTGCTTCCAGGCATTCATTGGAACAGCTTGGCACTAGTGCCAGCCACTCCAATGTGCCAATGGTAACCCGATCTCCTGCATGGATTTTACTCTGCTAATTGCCTTCACTATTTATTACCTGCACCAAACCAAAGTCCATAAAACCTTACAATAGAAGTAGCACTATTGCAAAGGCCAGAAAATTGAAACAGAAATAACTGTTTTCCTTTCCTGTCTTCCTGCTACCCTTCTATTTTTTCATTCATTGCCTGTGTGTCCTTTTTTTGTATGGTAACTGCTACCTGAAAGTGTGGACTGAAGCCTCTCCAGAACCCAAGTTCTAAATCCAGCATTTCTGCTAAAACTGACCTGTGTTCTTTACTAAAGACCAGCTCACTTTTCTCCATTTTATTGCATGGAGAGTCATAGGCTGTCTTTTTGAACAACTGGTCAGTCAGGTTTCGAATTACTGAACCTAAGTGTGTGTGGTTTTTAATTACTGCTGGCCCTAGCACAGCTGTTAGGACCTCACACCCCTGTGCATTCCTGGCTTGCTAGCTGAGCTTCCTGCTGCACCATCCCCATCCTTTGTTCTTTGGCTTGTCCTGTTTCATTCAAACCAACTCCTAAACTGGTGCACTTTCTTTCCAACTCAGCCATTCTTGCACTAGCACATTCAGACCTTTCACACACAAGCACTTGAATTCCTTTCATTTCCATTGTTCTTTGTTTTAATTCCACACTTTCTTTACTCAGTATCAAGCCAATATCCAGTTCATGCCCTCTAGTCAACAATTGCCATTCACACTCACCAGCTCCTCTGCCTTCTATCTGATCTCTTTGTCCTAAATCAAATTTCAGTGCAGCACTGGTTACCTTTCCTAACAGTGGTGAAATATCTATCAGTGTAGCATGCTCTTTAAATACTGGACAGGCCTCAGAATTACTTGGAGATTGTGGTGCAGTGGAGAATAAAGGAAGAAAACACCCTTGCTGTTTTCCCTTCCTTTCATCTCTCTCCTTTTCCTCACACTCACATTCCCACTCTTTATCTGAGCACATCTGTCTCATGTAAGTCACCCACCCATGTTTTAGGGTTCCAGTCCGATCTGGTTACTATTGCCCTAACTTTCACCATGGGGGTTTACATTTCTTTTTCCACTTCTTTCACTGCTTTCTACTTTAGCAGCGGTGTTCTACATGCTAACACTTCACAATTATCACACCAACTGTTACATCTTTCAAAACTCTCACTCAACATTCCATAACTTTCACTTTCATTCACTTTGCTATTTTCTTCCTTATCATGATCTTCCTTATTACCAATAATACAAGCTAGTAAACCTCTTATAACAGCAGCTGTCTTCTTTAAACCTGATCTCTGTTTTCTTGCTTTTAATCCTTCCAGCCCCTTCCATTTTGTGGCACACTCAGCTCAGCTTCTGCTTTCTCTACCTGAACTACAGGTTTCCTAGCTTTAGCCTGCTTCCTCTGCCACTCCACTGGAAGATGGCTGACTTTAAAATGAACTTAGGCATTTCTAAGTCTACAATTTTCTCTAATACAATTTGCCAAATTCGTTATGGGTTGGCCTACTTTTGCCCCTGTAAGCAAACATACACATACATACACAAAGATTCTAAACGAACAAGTACCGTATGAATGAATGAATGCATGTCCCATCACTCCCTAGCACTTTAACCACTTAAATGCCGTATGAATGACGCATGCATCTTTCACCACTCCCTAGCACTTTAATTAGGGACTCACTACCACCAGTACTAACAAACATGCGGGTGTCCTTGTGACACACATGAAGTCTCTACACTTTGTTGGTTATATTCCATTCAGCAACCAAACAATGTTTTACTTCCACCACATTTGTACACTGGGTGCCCTAAAATTCACATACATAAACAAACACATACATCAAAACAGTATTTGCAAACAGGGTGCAAAACTTGGTTACCCCAAAATCCTGCCGACTACGCCAATTGTTTTATCTTGGTAGAGTAATATATGTATTGCTCTACTGTCCCCTATTGTATTATTAATATGTAGCCTTAGAATGCCTAATCTCACAGACTTACCACTGTATATAACTTATCCCCACCTTCCCTTCTATATCTATAACCTCAGGCAATTAGATGTAGTAAAAAGACAAGCAGGAGTTAAGTTACACATAAAATAATGTATTACTGATAATATTCATAAATAATAACAAAATGCAAAGTACATTTGAATATTGGCAACCATACAACCTGATAAAATGGTGATGTGTAATTCAGGTGGCACACAGACTTGCAGTTACTTAAAATGTCTCTAGTTAAGGCATCGTTGGTGCTCAGCTTTCAGCCACATGTCTGTTCAATATGGCTGCTGAGCTGTGCTCTTCATTGTGTTGTCTTCATCATCACAGGTTAGCAAGAGAGATGCTTCTTCATATGTGGGTCAGTCAGAGATGCTTCTTCATATGTGGGTCAGTCAGAGAGAGAATGTGGTTGAGCAAGTACATTTATAGATGTTCTCTCCAATTCCTAGAACCAATAGGATATCATGGTACTTGAAGGCCTCTGAGACAAGCCAATTCCAAACAGCCATACCTCAGACCAATGGGTGAAATAGAACATCTTATCTCCTGCCCAACCCCAAGACCATATATTACACTAACCTGGCTTTGTGTGGGAGATCAAACTGGTTTAAGACACATCCCCCCAAATCCTGTCATAAAATTACAAAGAGACAGTCGTAAAAAGGGGGATGGGGGAAGGCAAACATGAATACCTCTCACCACTTGGTTTGCCTAAATTATAAATAAAGACATACAAAACATTTATCAAGTTATATGCAAAATCCTACATCACAACAGATGGGAAGCGCCTGTAAACTGCCATTTTCAGGTCCCTCCACACACGCTATGGGATGTACGTCTGGGCCACTCGGGGACAGCCAGACTTGTTCAAAAGCGACTCCCCTGTTGTCTTGACCGTATGCTTTGGGTCACTATCATAAAGAAAGGAGATCCGTCACCCTAGTCTAAGTTGGCGTGCACTCTGGAGCAGACTTTCTTGAAGGACCTCTTTGTATTTGGCTGCATTCATCCTTCCCTCAATCCTGACCAGAAGCTTCTATCACCATAGCATCACACTGCCAACACCATGCCCGATGGATGGTATTATAACAGATGATGAGCAGTGCCTGGTCATTGCCAGATATAGCTGCTTGTAGTTCTGCCCAAAGAAAAGAAATCAATCTTGACACATCAGACCAGGACATTTTCCTCCTCAGGCCCTCCATATCCTTTAAAAGCCATTTGGCAAGAGTGGATTCTGTCTAGCCACTCTTCTAAATGCCCCATTGATGTCATCCTTCTGACAGACTCTTCCATCAGAGGACGTCTGAAGCTGGGTTAGATTGATCATTGAATTCTTGGGCACCTCCCTGACCAGGGCCCTAGCTATTCAGGGACAGCCAACTCTAGGAAGAGTCCTAGTGGTTCTGAACTTCTCCCGCTTCACAATTCTACAGGGACACTCAGGGCTTTACAAATGGATGCCTTTGCCTGATCTGTGCCTGAGCACAATGTGATCGAGAACATCTACAGAGAGTTCCTTCCTTGGTTTTTGTCTTGACAATGAAGTGTGAATTGTGGACCTTCTATACACAGATACACGTGCCTTTCTAAACAATGTGCGGTTAATTCAAATGGCCACGGACAGACTCCAATCAAGTTCTAGAAAAATCTCAAGCAGAATTAAAGCAAACAGGAAGGGCCTGAGCATAATTTGGAGTGTCACAGAAATTAGATGTTTCAGTTTGTGATTCTTTAATAAAATTTGCAAACCTTTCTGAAAATGTGTATGCTTTCTCATTATGGGTTAGAGTTCAAGTGATGGGCAAAATGGAAAATGTATCAATTTAGAATTAAATCAACACTACAACAGTGACTTCTGAATCCAGTGCAGCAGATGGCAGAGAAGCAACACTAGAAATATCTAGCAGTCAGTGTTACCTGCTTATTAAACAATGGAATAAATCAACATAAATTAAAAAGATCAAAACACTTAAAAAGAATCCTTACACATCTAAATTTCTTCTAAATTTGGTATGAACATAGCATAATGAGTTTGTAATTGCCAGACCCTGAAATAAACGTTTTAATTAAAATGGGAGTCCAATCAATCCTCACAATGTCTTACATGTTCAAGGCTCTGCTTTTCATGGGTCTTCTTTTTTGACCAACACCTCTTTTCGATGCCCTAAACATGAACTGTCACCCCTATGACGCTGACACATTGCGTTAGTTCAACTGAGTTTTACATCCAATTTATCATTTATGCTCACAATCTTCTGCTTCCCATTCCACGAATGTAAACTCACTCATATGTGTTGATGAAACCTTTCATCATGCTTGTCATGACTTGCAACAAGAACAGCAGATGAGCGCAGAACATGAATCCCGTTGCACCTCATGGATTTGTATGCTCGAAGCATGCTGTCAACCAGCTGGATGTAGGATTTATGCTCTGGAGTTGCCAAGACAATTCTCAACAAATTCCATAAATTCCCTTCATGCAATTTCCTCTGGTTCTACTAGCAGATCTCTACAAATGCTCGTCACTGATCACATATGTCTGCCTTGCGGCTTTCCTTTATCTCGGCACCAAATAGTTTTGGAAACATTGGTCTCAAATATTAAAACCTTCAACCTTCTGTGTTCATGGCTTTCATGAAATTTTACATCAGTCCAAGTTTTACACAAAGACACAGCAAAAAAAAAAAAAAATCTCTGTTGGGTCCACAAGTGGTTTATGTCCTCCACTTTTATGCCCTGGAGTGGCCCATTTCTTTAACGTTATGACATTTTTTAGCACTGGTGTGCCAGAGCTGCACTGCCACTACTTGTAGATCGTCCAGCTGTAGTTACTGTGCTATATACATATACTTATAATATGAGAGGTAATCACAAAAATAGGTGATTGCAATTACATGGTGTGTGGAAGAAAAATATACAGTCGTTTTTTAGGATTATAAGGCCAAAACCCTTAAGGATACACCCAAATATTTTCAGGAAGCAAAGTCCAATGTTAAGGAATGTTTTCTCTCTCTCTTGTTTTTTTTAATCTTGTTGTTTAATTAGGGAAATATAGGAGAACTCAAATTTTTTCACTCTGAAAAGATAAAATTGTGGGTGCTTTTATCGATTCCAAACACAAAACTGGGTCAACTAAAACCCAAAGACAATGTGAGGAAGAAATTGATTGGGATGGAAACCTGCCAGTAACAGGTGACCTTCAGGACCTCAGTTATAAATGACTCTGGAATGGCCTCATCATGAATTAAACAAAGAGCGTCTTACCTGAACTGCTAAACAATACTAATCAAATCTTTCCAGGCAGTGATGTCATTCAGCTGAGCATATCTTGTCCTCTGGATTTTGACACCCACCACGCACTTTAAAGAAGAAAGAATTCTAAATACTGGCATCTTTTTTTGATTTGCTTTATTTTGGAAAAAAAGAGAAGGCAATTAACAGGATTAATCACATCAGAAATGTATTGCAGACATCATTTTCCTCTATGATATGGAGGGCTTGTTTTCATTTTAAAACACTCTTTTTAAGTATTCCAAATAAATATTTTAATTACTCTGAAAAGTAAATCACAGTTAACCCCAACAATCCCTTTTTTTTTAGATTTACAAGTAAATAATGCCAGAGCAGCAGAAAAGGCTGCAAACCGCTTCAATTTGTTTTGCTACGTCATGAATATACAATATGTTACAGTATTTACAACTTTCTGTTACAAAAGAGAAAGCCTTCTCTCCCCTGAAATACACTTCCAAAAGAGCTAAGGCAGAGACCAAATACATTACAAGTGTTGCAATAATGCAAGTTGCATCAGGAGACCCAAGGTTCCTTCAAGGGTTCAAGCAGGCTCTGTAAGGGAGGAGCACAGCAGCCCTACTGGCGGACAGGGAGAGTAGTCAGAAATTTTTAAGCAAAAACAAAATGGCCATTTGTTGTCAAGGTTTCAGAAGAAATTCTTAGTGTGGCTTAAGGACAAAAGAAATGATACAAAATATAACTGCGGTGAAATAAGGAATTTAAATTGCACAAACGATTACAAATTAAATGTTTAAATAGTGAAACAAAAAAAAATGTTTTTGAGTGTGAACATCTGCAAGTGTATAAATTCACCTTCACACAGCAACCCAGAATGACAAAAATCACCATAATAATAAAGCGGCATTGTGTAGTTTTTACAAATATGCCACCTTTCATTTCATACTATTCCAACCTAATTACTTCAATCCACATTAAGCAGAGATATTGGCCATGCATTTCATCTTCTCTATTTCTCGAGGTGACATCAAAAGTAAGTACACATATCATTAACATCCATCCTTTTTGGTGATCCATTAAAATTGCCTCAAACTCATCAAAAAAAAAGTACTGTTGTACACAGAAACATCAATACTCTCATGAAGCTTCATCAATGATAGTGTGTTCCAAGACATTGAAGTAAAAAATTACTTGAACCAACATGTGAAGACAACCATAAAAAAGCAAACCACAGTAATCTTTAAAAATAATAATCCATTGCCTTCCAATCTTATTCAAGTATAGTTTAGTTCTTCTGTGACTGAATTTCCTCTTCACATTTACAGACCATGAAGACAGGAGCTTAGTGTTTGTTAGGCCTAAAATTCTATTTCTTTGCACAGTATATCACCTTTTACATTTATTTTCAGAATGTTTAAGTAAATAAAACTGGTGACTATTAAAAGAAATAATTAATATAGACTTTAGGCAGCTGTTCATATACATTAGTTCTCTTACTAAAATTGCCTGAAATATTGTCGTTCTGGTGATAGCTGTATATACTGCCAAGTAGACCCCAACCCAAATTTTCAATACTTTTCTTGCCAGTAATGTTGGTTATTACGACCATAAAGCACTGTGTCACAGAGAGAGTGCAAAACATCAAAAGACAAATGGGATCTTCGGACTTTCTGTATTTTCACCTTCATTACAAAAGTTCAATGCTTTGCAATAACGTGATATGCCGCTTAACAGACATAATGGGGTGGGGAGGGGATGTTGTTAAGAAGCTCAACCACTTCTTCATATCTTAGTTACTTCTTAATCTGCTTTCCTCTCAGCCACACAAAATCAGAATCATAACGCTCTAATTCATTACTCAATATCTCTCAGAAAAGAGTAATTTCCTATCTCAAGACAATCCCCCTATTTTTCTTCTTTCTCACTTTCCTTTCTTTAACTTCCCAACCAATAGAACACATGGGTAATCAGACAGATCTCTTCATCGGTACAAAGTGCGTTTTTGTTGGTCAATAGCAAAATAATTGACTTTTTTTTTTTATTAAGGAGCTCAAGATCTGCAGGATGGCAGCCTTCACATGAACCTCCCAAATGATGCATTGGTGGCCACTGCTCAAATATAATTATTTTTAACACACTGGAATACCACTACCATCATTATTATGGCTCCCATAACCAATTACTGAAATAAAACACAATTATATTTAAAATTAAATAGCAACCATCAGAGATCCCACCATTCCCCAAGTTATCAATTTTCACCAGTCATGCATCCTTACGTAACAGGTAGGCAGCAGCCGGTGTTGTCAACACTGGCTATCTGTGCATCAAAAGAGTTTGAGCGGACAGCGCCGAATGAAACCCAGAAGCTGACTAAAGCTTTCTTTTTAAAGTGCAACAAAATAACATGCGGCCATTCATTTGAGCCAAGTCTAAATCGCAATGGCAAACATTTTAGGACCTCAGTTATTCCAGCTATGGTGCAGTCTGGACACCGCACTGACAGAAAGAGCCTGTATATTCTACTATATATATATATATATATTTTTTTAATACAAGACTTTTTATTTTTCTCTTTCACTGTAAGCCTCATTTTGTTATTTCACTGGCTTCAGGTTATAGTTATTTGAGATCCAACACTGAAACAGAAGTCAAAGCACCAAGCGACTCAGATCACCATTATTTTGATTTCATCTTTTTCATCAAGTCTGTAGAAGAAGGGGACACAGGGGTTCTCCCCAAGGAAAGAGCTCGGCCCGGCCTGAGGATTCTGGATCTCTTGTAGCAGTTGCATGATCTGCTGCGTTGTGGCATCCTCTTGGTGATGGGGCTTTCTCTCTTCATCTGACTGAGGCGGCACTTCATTCTCGTCCATTAAACTTATGTCTGCCATTTCTGTTCAAGGAAGAAAAGGATTTGAATTTGCATTATGCAACTATTTCAAGAGAGAGGACTTCCTTAGATTTACATTAGTGACATGTTTAGTGCCAGGCTGACATCTTTATCCAAAGTGAATTATAAGCAGTAAAGGTGACAGACAAATGCTTCTATTGGTGCTTTTTGATCACCTTCTCACTAAGATCCTTTGAATGTTGTTTTTGTCTCAAATGTGAAGGTTAGGCAACTTATACTAACTAACCACATGGTGGACCTTCAGATACAATTATTGAGACCTTAGACAGGTGACCTCCATTGAACTAATTCTGTGACTTCTAAAACCAATGGGCTGCACCAGTGAGGATTTAGGGGTGTCATATTAAAGAGGGTAAACACTTAAGCAACCAATATTTTCTTGTTTTACATTTCTAACCAATTTAAGCCCACGTTTCAGAGATCTGTTGTCACTTTCACAAGAATTTCTTTTCCCTCTCAAAAAAGCCAAACTGAATCCATTGTAATTCAGTGTTAGATAACAATTAGTGACGAGTGAACTCTGCTAAATTTGCTTCACCTCGAATGTGGCAAAAAGAACTGAATGAGTTTTGAGTGGATTACAGTGGTGCAATGCTGTTTGTTTCAAGTGTCCCTGAAGTCAAACACATCAAATCAATTGTTGTAGCCAAAAAAAGTGATTTGACCAGTGAGGCAGCAATGCTAACAACTGCACCACCATGCCTCAAAAAATAAAGACACAGAAAGAACGAATACCACATAAACAAAAAAACCACAACAACACGACTACAACATAGTAAGTAGTAAAACATAGATCATTGCGCTACGAGAGTGCCAAACTTGAAGCACACGTTAGCTAACGGACTGGCTCATCCACTGTTTTAAGTCCCAACTATGGTCATATCTTTTTTTTTTTTTTTTGTTTCCTACACATCTGTGCAGATGCTTTGCACTTTTTTATTTCATTAAGAATAAAGAAGCACCTTGTAAACTGTAATAAATCTTTTGCTTTTATTATTTCACAATGTGTCCTGTGTTTTTTGATGAGAGAAGGGGCACGGGAGGGCTCTTTTAAGGCTTATTTGGAGATTGTTGCCATGTATTTTGCATACACAATTAGCCATGTGGTGATGTATTTCCAGCCACACAGTGATCAGTGTTACATATCTATTGGCAGTACTTGAAAAACTGCAAGTATTTGTTTAAGAGGGGAGAAAACAAGTTTGTTTAAGACAGCAAATTTCCAGGAAACTATTTGGTGAACAAGGTCACTGGGGAACACGCATGGCATATTTGCTGCGAAAAACACTTTGGCAAATATTGCCAAACACCACTAAACTACAAAAAAAATGTTTATAGGCATATGTGGAAGCCAAACATCGCAAGTTACTGCAATCAAAACATTTTTGACCCTTTTGATGAATTCTAGTGCAGCACTAGCAGGTTTAAAGCACACAATACAAAGGCTAAAAGAGTGTACACCATACCTCCACCGTCAGTTGCATTCAGTTCAATTCTTCTTTCTGCGGAAATGCTTGACTCTACATTGCCAGCAATGAGGTCAGGGTTCTGCTGTGATTGGAGGAATTTGTTGTACCATTCGTTTCTTTCTGTCACCACCTGCATCACTAGATTCTGCAGTTCTGACAGCTTTACCTGCAAACAGACAAGATCAAATAATCAGAATCAGGAGAAGCATCAAAGTCCAGGCTCAGGCTATAGTTTTTATTGCAACAAACTTTGAAATAAGTGGTTAATTTAATTAAACACTAGAATTACCAGAGTCTACGAAAAAACTCGTAGATCTGGCCCACCTTAAAACCATTCTCACCTCTCCGCCAGCGTCTTTTGTCTTCTAAATGTGCCGATTAAGATGAGCAGCAAGCAGCCGGCTATTCCATCCCCCACTGTCGCAGAACATTTGCTAAGTTCTCCTAGCTCATGCCTTGTTTGATTATCTGGGAGTGAGTTAACTGCTGGAGTTTTAGAGTGGAAATAATCGTTATTTGGAACACATGCATTTCATTTGTGTTCCATTCCTACAGTAATCTCTGTAAACACATTGTTAAAACAGAAACTTTTTCATATTTTAGTAATGAATGTTACAAAATGTAGGCATAAACTATAGAATGTGTGAAGCATGAAGTCCAAACATCAAATAAATACTTTCACAAAAGGTTCAAGAACGACACAACAGCTTCCGTGGCGTAGTGCTAAGATTTGCTTCTCAGAGTGTAGCATGCTTACTGTGTGTTAGAGACCTGAGTTTGATTCCCCGCTGGGGAGAAAGTGTTGTTTTTTTTTTTCTTTTTATCCTTCGCCGCTCTGCCTGCCTGCAAGCTTCTGCTTTCTGCGTGCTGGGGCGATTTTCTTTTTTTTCCTTAAGTAAATCGTTAAGGTTAAAATGTCGATCGTGGTTATTTCTGTTGATTAATTCATGCTTTCATTCATTATAGCTAATACTGTTATCAAGTGGTCGCTATTTTTGCCTGTTGTATACAATCTATCTAACGTCTTTATCTCTACTCTCACTGCCCGCTTGTCTGTGTGCAGTATGTGTCGATTGATATATAATTTAATGTATTTCTTTTTGACAATTCTCCAAGTTGTAAAATACATATACATTATATATTAAACGAAATTACTATACAGCTAATACTGTTATGTATCTGTCTAGTGCCTTCTCTGTCTACCTATCTATCCATTTGTCTAGTGTCTTTCACATGTGAATGTACTCTCAAGGCCTGCTTGCCTTTCTGCAGCACCTGTCATATAGTACATTTCACATCTATCTATCTATCTATCTATCCATCAACTTCTGTCTGTGCATTATTCAGTGATCTGTCTGACAGTGTGTGTCTTACAGAACTTAAAAATAAGAACAGTTATAAGGACACTTGTTCATGTTAGTTGCAGTCTCAATTGTTAAAAAATATTTTAAAAGGGGCCCCCCACATGAAAATATAACGGTCTCATTAACTGACAGTGCATACCAGTTTATAAATTTTATGTCCGTTTAAGGTTAAAAAGAAAATACATTAAATCATATATTAATCGACACATGCTGCACGCAGGCAAGCAGGC